>NC_065451.1:71191995-71491995 GCF_917563875.1 Diabrotica virgifera virgifera
AAACTACGTTTTTAGATGGTTTTTCGCAAATAACTCAAAAAATAAATATTTTATCGAAGAAGATATTCTTAACAAAATTGTAACTTATAAAAATAGTGTATCAGTAAAGTCTATAAACCGAGCAAAAGCAAAGTTTTAGCTCATGATATATACGTTCTTATTCGTCTAATTACAAATCGAATATTTCAACGTAAAATCACCGAAAAATTAAGTAATTTTCGGGAAAAACTTATGAACATTTTTTGAAGTGTTTTTAAAAAATCTTTATTTTTAATTTTTATAAAAGTTTCTAGCATCAAAAATAAACAAGTTACGCTGAAAAGAAAGTTGGCCCCTTTTTTTGGTAAAAAAATCGTGAGAATCTTCCTATATTTAGCACCCTAAATAAAACTAACTGTTACCGCTTTACCATATACTTCAAATGTATGTATATTGTTTATATGATTTGTAAGTTTGAACGGTTTGAAGTCCTTATTTTGCAAAAATTTATATTATATATTTATATTTATATTTTATATTTATAATAAAAAAAATTTCTAAAAATTTTAGAAATTTTTTTTTTCAAAATAACTTAAAAAGTGTTTGCGATACGAAAAATCTCAAAAAGTAAGAAAATGTAGGTTTGCTCTTAAAAATATGCCAGATTTATTTTGTTTTTTTGTAAGACAAAAATTGTTTAAGATATGGCTGTTCAAAGTTTGCACACACTCGTGGTTCGTGACTCGTTTAAGCTTTTCAACTGTAACCCTTTCAAAAATAACCACTTTAAACCGGTGAAACTGACAGATTATATAAAAAATAGATAAGTAATGTTAATTGCTTGTAAAGCGGTAATGATTAATTTCATTTGATGAGCTAAACACGGGAAGATTTTTATGATTTTTTTTAACAAAAAAAAGGGCTAACTTTATTTTGGGTGTAACTCCCTTATTTTTAATGCTAAAAACTTTTATAAACAATTAAAATCACGCTTTTTTTCAACATTTTAAAAAAGTTAAATGGGTTTTTCCCGAAAGTGCTTCATTTTTTGGTTATTTCACGATGATTATATTCTATTAGGAATTGGACGAATAAAAACGTATATTCCATGAGCTACAAATTTGCTTTTGCTGGATCTATAGACTTCACAAATACGCAACACTTTTCGCTTTTCTCTAAACTACAATTTTGTTAAAAATATTTATTCGATAAAATATTTACTTTTTCAGTTATTTGCGAAAAACCATCTGAAAACTTAGATTTTTTTTTCGAAAAATAAACATTTTCAATCGCAGATAATTCAAAAAGTATTGACTTACGTAAAAAACTCTATAGATTGAAAGTTGCTTATAATCAGTCAATTTATTCATTTCCGGGTTCGTCTTGAACGTATGTTTTTTCGTCCTCGAGAAGTTGTGAATGTCACCCCCAAGTAAAAGCAATCAACAGCACAAATTCAACTTTGAAGTGGAGGGTAAGTAGAACCTAAATCCGAATTTTCATGCAATTCGGAGTTGCCCCTGAAAATTACACGGTATTTCACCGTATTTCACCGTAAAAATTGTATTTTTTATATTAATAGTGTGAAATATAATTTATTTATAAGTGTCTGCGAAAATAAAACTATCCCAAAGTAATAAGAAAAACAAAAGAAAATAATATTTTATATAAAAAAGGTGATGATTGGTCAGTGTGTGAAAGTTATGGAATTCTTAGGGCAGACAGAAAAAATTCTTGAACATACATATTAAAGGGGTTCAGATGTTCAGTTCACGTAGACAACGGCGAGACAATGGGATTGTTTTTGATAAATGGTAGACATCTTTTATATAAGCCTGCGGTGCAAAAAGCACGTTTTATTGTTTTTTTACTTATTTTCTTGTGTCTGTTTTATTCATGGAATCCTAAGGGCACTTTAATAAAAAATAACAAAAATGGTGACTGTAAGTTAACTAGTATTGTTATTTAGATACAGACTACAATTATTATTATACAGTGATGGGCGCGCTAATAACCGGCAAAATAGCGCAAAAGATGGAAAACATAATACATTGCGAAACAAAAAGAGGTGGAGCTAGTGGAGATAGAAATGATCGTTATAAACATATAAATTAACATTACATTACATAATTTTCCACCTTTAGACGTATCAGAGGAGTATGAAAAATGTCACTGTGAGAGTAGAATTTTATAAGATACTCCTGTCACAGACGTCTAAAGGTGGGAAACTATGTAATGTAATGTTAACTATTTATACGTTTATAACGATAATTTCCAACTCCACTAGTTTCATCTCATTTTGTTTCGCAATGTATTATATTTTCCATTTTTTGAGCTATTTTGCTCGTTATTAGCGTGCTCATCACTGTAGACTGTAGACTACAATCATATATAATTGATGGATTCGACCGTTACTTGATGGAAGTTCATTTTATCTAACAATAAAACACTGAAAACTTTTTAGGAAACTGAAGTAGGGGAAGTCGGGGCAAAGTGAACCAGTTAAGATTTGTCAAATAATATGACTTATACGAAGATAATAATTACGACTATTTTTTGTTCATACGATAGCAGAACAATTTGGCTACATATTCCAATATCTAATAACTAAAAACAGTTTTATGTAATGTGCTGTAGACATATTTCCCAAAAGTTGCAAAAAGTTCACTTTGCCCCACAGGCGGGGCAAAGTGAACTTTGTGTTTGGGGCAAAGTAAAACATATCAGATCAATTAAACATTTTATCAGGAAATACAATTAAACAAACTGAAAACGTAAAAGATCCTATATAAACTGGATTTTTCCATATCTGAGTCTTTTATGGCGAAGCTTCCCCATGATTTGAGATGCAGTTGTTACCGAGATATCATCTACCTCTGGAAAGACGAATATGTTCCAGTTTCCTCTATACTGTCTCATAAATTTTACTTTATACCTGTTTTTTAATGGATCTTTAACTTGGGCAACAAATTCTTTTTTTATTTTATCACTAGTTAGTTGAACTAATATAAAATCTTCGACAAATACATTTTTCGTTGGAACTGCATTAAGCTGGTTTGTTTGCAAAATTTCAACATCTTCATCACTGAAGGTTTCCGTGTCACTGGAATCTTCGCACAAGTGGGCGTCATCAACATCATGGTCTTCGGAGTCAGAAGATTCTGGAACAGCAATTTTTCGTTTTACTGCAACTTTTTTTTCTTTTTTCACTATTTTTGCCTTCTGCTGTTCTTTTTCAGCTTTCAGGTCAGCAAGGTAAGGGGAAGATGTTATTACCATTGTATATCCTTTTTTTCTCTCCTTTCTCAGAGCAGTTTTAGGAGCTACTTTAGGGACAGGCATTATATCTCTTGGGGATATCGCTTGGCTAAAATTGGCTGAGCTTGTGGTATGGAGTTCGTTAGCTACCGAAACATTTTGCAGTTGATAATGTGACGAGCTAGAGGGTTTATGGATAGGCGATACATCTCTTGATGGCACCAAGTTGTCTAAAATGTTTGAATTTTTGACAGCGCCTTGAACTTCATCAGATGTTGAACGAGTTTGTTTTATTTGTGAAGTATGACCATAAAATTTATTAGTGGATAGTGGTGGTAGATTTTCATTTGTTCTGCTTTTCTTACTAACCGTACTGGAACTTTCAGCCCAAACATAATCATTTTTGGGTGCATTACAGCGGTCGGCAACATCTGCAGTATCACGAGTGATATTTTCTATACCGCCATTGTCATTATTTTGAGTTAAAAGAGGACGGTCAGTAACCTCTGCAGCCGCAAATGCCATATCTAGGAAAATGTTGTTATCATAAGGACAAATTCCCGTTTTTTTAAAACCTGATAAAGCATTTTCAAGTGTTGCAGCCCTCATATATGCTTGACCAAATATTTCGCTCACATCATATATCGTCACGACTTTACCAGGATTATTTCTTAGCCAATTCTGAACACCCTGGCTATAATATGAACTCAACGGAAACATAAACGCAACATCAAGAGGCTGCAAACAATGAGACGTGTGTGGGGGAATTATAATAATGTGAACGTTACTTTCCCTTGCCATTAAAATCAAATTTAAATTTTTAACATGTGTTGAATGACCGTCACAGATAAGTAACACTGGGTCTTCTTCTGTTGGCTTAGCATATTTTATAAAATGTGTGAACCATGTTGGTGCAAAAATATCACTTTGCATCCAACCTGAAAGATGAGGAACTACTATACTTTCAGGTGGTAGACTCCTTGAAAAGTTGGGATTATTTTTTACACGAGGGAATATCAGCAGAGGTGGTATATATTGACCTGCTGCATTAAAGAAAATTTCTGCAGTGATGAGTGTACCTCGCTCTGCAGATGAGAGGCTACCGACCTGTTTTTTTCCTTTAAGAGATTACACTTTGGATTGTCTATTTGGAACTGTACTAATTCCGGTTTCGTCACAGTTATAAATTCTACTGGGAGAAAATTTGTAAGTGTCCATAAGATGTTTTAAAAGATCAAAAAACTTTTTGACATTTACTTTAGTAAATGCAGATGCTCGGGCTGCAGATGTTGCCTCCGGTGTTCGAAGAGATAAGTTATGGTGTCTTTGCATAAATTTGGAAACCCAGTCTCTTCCTGCTAGTTGTTTTTCTTGAGAAAAAGTGTGCGGAATATTATATCTTTCGGCATATTGATAGGCAAGGTGCCTAAAATTCTGAATCGTTAAACCAAACAAATGTCGTTATATGTCAAGTATATGCTCATTTAATTCATTTTCCTGTTCTGGCGTAAATACTGTTCTAAATCTACCCAGCCCTTTCTTTGCTGCCAGGTCAGATGTTCTATTTAATTTCAGTCTTCTGAATAACGTTGCTGGTGGCACATTAAACTGTGTAGCAACTGCTTTATATTTTAATGTTCCCTCCCAAACAGCATCAATAGCATTTTTCATCGATTCCTCTGACCAAGACTGTTGATTGCTTTTACGAACATACGTTTTAACCATTTTACCTTAAAGAGAAAATTCTCAACATGAAAAGTGTACTCACTCCAGCAAACAACTAATTTATAATATATCTATAGTAGTCTTTTTATCTGGTTTAATTTTATGCGATACAAAAATTAGTAAATTAATCTCGGATAATTATTAAACCGAGATTTCCAAATCCCGACTAAATATAGTTTCTAACCTCCAACCTTCAATAAATACATTCTACAAATCTACTTACTACAAAACAATAGTGGGGGCAAAGTGAACCTAGGATCACTTTGCCCCTTGTGAAAAACTTCACTTTACCCCACACTGGTACTTTTTTGACATTTGACATGTAATGTGAAACTGTCATTACATATCATCTTCGTTTTCTTGCAAAACTATCTCTAATTATATGCCTAACATAATAGATTAACAACGTTTGAATGTAATAATAACTAGTTGAGTTATACATTAGATTACACACTTACCAGATTAGAATTTTACCACGATAAAATAAAAATTTCATCCACAACTTAGCAGCTTTCGTCAAACGTGTTCTCGTCGTAAACACACTGTTACCAACTTAAATATATTCAATTTACGTTTGAAACTGTATAACTGGCGCGAATAATTTACAATTTAAAAAGATAGTTCACTTTGCCCCAACGGTTCACTTTGCCCCGACTTCCCCTATAGAAAACACTGTTTTCTATATTTCCACAAAATTTATTACAACTATGTGACTACAGCTGTTTCGGCAGAGTGCCTTTCTCAAGTGATTTAGTTTACTATGTGTTTGCCTTTTTAAAGTCTTTAACTGAAGTTTTTGAGGAGTGGGGAGCTGATTGTCTCGAGTTGGTCATTCAAAATTATATCTTTATTTTTCAATTTATTAATTTCCATAGATTCTAACAAAAATAGCTTTAGGCCTTTATTTTGAATATGCAGAATTTGAAACTGTTCACTAAAAGAATGATTATGATCTAGAAGGTGAAAGGTGAAGTGCGTATGTAGACGTGTCTGGTTTTCTATTGTTGAAAGTCCTTTTGTGTTCTGCTATCCGTTTGTCAAAGGTTCTACCAGTTTGACCGATGTAAGTTGTCGGACAGTCACCACAAGTTAGTTTGTAAACACCACTCTGTAGTTGTTTTCTCCCTCGGCTCTTATTGTTCTTAATATATTTGCTTAAGTTGTTATTAGTTCTGAAGGCTGGTGTTGTTCCTTTGTTTTTTATGTATCTGGCTATTTTTGTTGTTATCTTGCCAGTATATGTGATAGAGCAGAAGGTACTGGGTTCTTACATAGTTGTAATTACATAGGGTAGTACATAGTTTTATTAAATTTTGTGGAAGTATAGAAAACAAACGTTTTCAGTGTTTTATTGTTAGACAATCATATATATTATGTATCTACTTAGGATTTGATTACCAAAAATATTGGTAAAACTGTAAGATTTATTCCATATAGAAAGAGTCCGTTGACAAAAATAGAAAGTGTTAAAAATTCTAGAATGTTCGAGATGTCATCGAAAAATATCGAAATTTTTAGTAAAGTTCGGCATGTCAGAAATAGGGAACTTGCATAAAACTGTAAATTCGACAATGATATAAATCACAACAGAACAATAATTTAAAATACATACCAAAAAAAAAAGTTGTTTTTGTCTTTAGTTTGGCCCCTAAATACGATTAACCTTTAACTACTCGCGCATCAATTTTTAACATAAGTACACACGTGGCATACTTTATACACCACAAAATACACTTAAAACAGCGGTCTTGTTTATTATTTTTTTTTTTAATACACTTAGTTGTTTTTTATACACGTTATTCGGCATCAGCAGCAATGGCTTAGAGTTTCTTCTCAGTAAGTTAATTGTGATATCTAACTGGAATCAGATTCCTTGAAAAATAAAATTACATACTAATAAAAAAATTTTTGAAATGTATTTTTTACATGAGAAAAAGTATTATTTATAAAGAAAAATAAATTTTGTGCCATAATGACTAAAAAAACAAATGACAAATATACTTACATTACTACAATTGTGACGTATTTTGTACACCACCGGAAACAACAAATAATAAACTGGTAATTACTATCTTCTCAAAACGCCGATTATAACAAAACTAAAAACAATTGTAAAGCACATTCCGGTGATAGGTTAGATCGGTAAGCAAAGACAAAAATTAAATTTTTAAACATATTTACAAAAGAATTCTTATATCTGGCGTACAAAATACGTCAGCGCGTGTAGTTAAAGGTTAAAATCGTGAAAAATTCCAATTACTTATTGCAGCCAGTTATAAATCTTTAGATAGTTGCTGTGAAGTAGGTATTTCGTAATTTTCGTAATATTCGAGTGTTCTTGTTAAGATTTTTTTTTAAATGAATCAAGAGGGTTTTGCTAAATTGCAACCTGATAATTTATCCATTATGAACATAAAAGTTTTCTATTATGAGTAAACCTAAAAGGTTTATTTTAATTTTATAGTGAAAACAGTTCTAGAAAAATACTGTATAGAAAATTATTAATCAATCTGTAATATACAGGGTGTCCCGAAAAGATTGGTCATGTCATAAATTATACCACAGATTCTGGGGTCAAAATAGGTTGATTGAACTTCACTTACGTATATACAATAGTGCACACAAAAAAAGTTACAGCCCTTTGAATTTCCAAAATGAAAATCAATATTTTTTTCGTATATCGAAAACTCTTAAAAATTTTTAATTGAAAATGGATATGTGGCATTCTTATGGCAGCAGCATCTTAAATAAAAATTAAAGTGAAATTTGTGTACCCCACAAAAAATTTATGGGGGTTTTGTTACCTTAAACTCCCCAAACTTCTGTGTACGTTCCAATTTAATTATTGGTATGGCATCATTAGTGAAACACACTGTTTTTAAAACATTTTTATCTCTTAGGACTTTTTCGATAAGCCAGTGTTTATCGAGATATTTTAAATTTTTATCGATTCCACCACATATTTGTACAGTGGAACTTCGATAACTCGGATTAATCGGGACCGAGGCCGATCCGGGTTATCAAAAATCTGAGATAGCCGGAGAATATGGTAAACATTAATAAAATACGGTATACTTACAGATAAACTCCGTTTGAATTGAAATAACATGAAATATATTTATAAATATACACAGTACCTACACATCAAAATTACTAAAAAAAACACCAAACACAAACGTAAGCAAACGGAAGCGAACAATACAAGACACACAATACAATCACAACGATGTAATGTTATTTAAGAACAGTGAAAACTAAAGACCATTGTTTATAAAAGAATTTTTTAAATAGTCTTTCCTAAACAATGCTAAGACAGTTTGAAATACAAAGGAATAGGTACTACAGACAGGTGCCTGTTGTTTCTGCGGCGTGTGCTATGAGTCATCTTTACTATCGTATGGTTCAAATTACACACATACACATTATCTCTCAAATATTATATTACGTACATTTTTATTGTTAAAAGGTTTGTCTGATAATTAACTATTTTGATGGGAAATAAGCCACAACTAAATTGAACAATAATTTTATTAACGTTTCGACGCCCAAATCGGGTCGTTGTCAAAATACAAAATATTGAAAATGTAAATGTTTATCTGATGAAAATCGGTCCGGGTTAGCCGGACTCCGGGTTATCGGGGGCCGACTTATCGGGGTTCCACTGTATATGGTTAAGTACCATTATAGAGACCTGTTAATAATCTGAAAATGTATTAGGTCTGGATCCCGCGTATGAAAAAACGTTGATCAATAGCAAGCTGAAAATTTGTTAATAGCTTAAGGGTGTCTAGTCGGACAAACTTTGATATATGGGAACACTGGAACAGGGGCAGTTTTAATTGTGGAACAGGTTAAACATTTGGAACGGTCAGACCACGAAAATGGCATATTTATTTGGTCCGACAGAACAGACTTAAATTCTCCGAACAGAGATTAAACTTTCATGCAAAAATCAGACTGATATTTATCACCAAATGGGCGTTTTAATGAGTGGAACATGTAGAATATGTCAAATGACAGGAATTATGACAGGTGATAGATAGCAGTCTGATTTTTGCATGAGAGTTTAATCTCTGTTCGGAGAGTTTAAGTCTGTTCTGTCGGATAAAATAAATGTGCCGTTCTCGTGGTCTGACCGTTCCAAATTGTTAAATTGTTCCACAATTAAAACTGCCCCTGTTCCAGTGTTCCCATATATCAAAATTTATCCGACTAGACACCCTTAAGCTATTATCAAATTTTCAGCATACTATTAATCAACTTTTTTTTCATAAGCGGTATCCAGACCTATATTAATAATTTACATTTTTAGGTATATTTTGAAAAAGAAGCCACATCTTGATAAAAGTTGATTTATCAAAAAAAGACTAAGGGGCAAGAAAGTTTTAAAAACACTGTGTTTAACTAATGGTACCACAATAATAGTTTAATTGGAACGTACACAAGCATTTGGGGGGTTTAACGGAACAAAACCCCCATAAAATTTGTATGTAAATATTTTAAAAAATAAGTCGCATCTCGATAAAAACTCGCTTATCGAAAAAATACTAAGAGGCAAAAAGTTTTAAAAACGTTGTGTTTAACTAACGGTACCACAATAGTGAATTAATTAGAACGTACCCAAATTGGTTTAAGGGATCAAAACCCCCATAAAATATTATGGGGTGGACAAATCTCACTATAATTTTGTTTTAAGATGATTCTACCATAAGAATGATACATGTCCATTTTCAATAAAAAATCGTTAAAAGTTTTCGATATATTGAAAAAAATCGATTTTCATTTTGTAACTTCAAAGGGCTGTAACTTTTTTTATGAGCACATTTCTACTAAGGTAAGTTAGGTTCAATCAAACTATTTTTGACTCCAGAATGTGTGGTATAATTTATGACCAATCTTTTCGGGACACCCTGTATATCAACAAAAATATACCAAAATTCTATTTTTTTTTTCAAAAACACTTGATTTATTAAAAAACTATCAAGCAGACAACATATACTAAATACTTACATTGAAAATCTATTCACATACATGAAGACACTGAGAATGGATGACGTCAGCCTGCCACAACAAATTTTAAAATGGATGCCAAGGAAAAGAACGAAGCGAGGAAGTCCGAGACAATCCTGGCTAGGCGGAATTCAGAAGAAAATGTCGGAAAGGAACCTTCACCCTAGCGAATGGAACAACCGACGAAGCTGGAACTAGAAACCGGATGGCGGAGAACGTTATAAAAAACTGGGATAATAAAAAAATAAACAATTAGAAAAAGCACAAAAGCTTAAAAGATATGAACAGCTATATGAAGAAGACCCTTTCTCGGAAGCAATAATACAGGCTGGGGAAAATATGTTACATGCGATATCCGCTAACAGAACGGAAAGGTGGTGCAAGCTGGTCACGAGTCTGGACATGAAACAAAACAGCAGACGTGCCTGGAAGCTAATTCGGAATCTTGACAACGATCCCGATGCTCCGGCAGTCAACATGACAGAAGTCACACCCGATCAGATAGGCCATCGTCTTCTAATGAACGGTAAGACGACATCAAGAAAGAACAAGGTGAGAGCTCAACGGAATATCGACGAAGAAAATGATGTTCTAGGTACCTCTTTTTGTCTAGAGGAGATGAGAGGCGCGATCCACCAAATGAAAGATAATAAAGCGGCTGGCCTGGACGACATACGAACAGAACAATTAAAAAACTTTGGACTACAAACCGTAAAGTGGCTCGTAAAATGATGAATTGCTGCATCCGTACATTACAAATCCCCAAAATCTGGAGGAGAGCAAGAGTGGTAGCCCTCTTAAAACCAGGGAAGGATCCGGCGAATACAAAGATTTTTAGACCTGTATCTCTCTTGTGCCACCTTTTCAAGGCCTTTGAAAGAATGATACTGAACCGGATCGCAGAATATGTGGAGACTAAAATTATTCCAGAACAAGCAGGATTCAGACCCGGAAAGTGCTGCTGCAGGCAAATTCTTAATCTCACCCAACATATTGAAGATGGTTTTGAACGGAAAAAAATAACAGGAGTAGCGTTCATAGACCTAACTGCCACCTATGACACAGTTAACCATCAACGGCTACTCGCAAAACTCTACGAAACTACAAAGGATTTCCGACTAACAAGGTTAGTGAAATGTCACCTCCAGAATAGACGCTTCTACGTAACGTTTCAGTCCAAGAACAGTCGGTGGAGAGACCAAAAAAATGAGCTACCACAGCGACGTGTTCTCGAGCCGATTCCATACAACATATACACCAACGACCAACCCATACACCAACAAACAATGCAATTTATTTACGCTGATGGCACAGTTGTGGCAGCTCAGGGAAGAACCTTCAATGAAGTCGAAGTGAAACTGACAGATGCCCTGGGAGACTTCTATACTACGATAAAAACCATCTGAAACCCAATCCCGCAAAAACCCAGGTATGTGCTTTTCACCTTAGAAACAAGCATGCCCGAAGGCCGCTGGAAGTGGAATGGCGTGGTCAGATACTTGAACACAACGAGGAGCCAAAATACTTTGGCGTCCGTCTGACTTACCGATACCACTGTCAAGATGTCAAGAAGAAAGTAAGTGCCAGAAATAATATGTGCACATATGCCAAAATGGGGAGCACAACCACACACTCTCCGCACTTCTACCTTAACATTATGTTTTTCGGCCTCGGAGTTTGGAGCACCAGTATGGGCAAACTCTGCTTACGCGAAGAACGTCGACGTGGCTCTAAATGAAACGGTTCGTATAGTATCGGGTTGCCTGAAACCGACACCTATCGAAGAGGTATACCCCATAGCTGGGATTGCTCCAACACCGATCAGGAGGAAGGTCACGTGAGAGGTAGAACGAAAAAAGCAGGAGACGGACCGAAGACACCCCTTATATGACCACTAAACTCAGCCAAGCAGACTAATATCTCGAAAAAGCTTCCTGAAAACATCAAGATCCATGCCCGAAGAGCCAGAGACGCGCCGAATACACCTATGGCAAGCGTCAGCTACCGCGACACAATTTCCTTCCTCAGAGGAAATGGCTGCCGGACACAATTTACCGTATCCGTCTTGGAAAGCGCTAAACAGACTAAGAACCGGCGTTTCACGTTGTGCTAGTATCCTGAAAAAATGGGGATACCAGGAGGACGATATCTGCGACTGTGGCGCTGCGCAGATCAGCCGGCATCTACTAATCATGCACAGAGATGAGAGAGACCTGCACAGAAGAAGACCACAGCATACCCCCACTTAGCAATGTAACAGGGATATTCAAGGTCAACGCACGTTTGCTAGTTTCCGCCCTTGCACGGGATGGCACTACTAGTCTCATTTCTGCAGGTTTCTGCACGTCGTTCGTTCTGTATTCTGTCACTTTCTTTTTCAGTTTTCATTTCCTTGAAAAAAATACGACGCTATATTTATTTGTTTCATTTTTTCATAAATAGCTTTTAAAAAGTGCAAAATAGTACATCCAGCAACAAAAAGTGTAAAATGGTTGTATTTTATTCCAAATGTATACAATTTTGGTGTGGTTTAAACTGACGAATAAATAATAATATTGTGTAAATATATTATGTGTAATAAGGTAGTTGTGTTTAGGTTTTTACATTGATAGTTGATAACAAACATATTTTATGAACAGACATATAAACATTTTTATAAATAAAGATTGTATTTTATGTTTTATTCTTTAATTTTTTAACCACTTTGGCATTTTAATGTAATGGAAAATAAATATAACCTCGAAATAACACAAGAAAATCCAAATAGTATAGGAATTATTATAAACGTTAATTGATAAATACATACAGATATATTTTTATCAATCAACGATACAATAAGTATTATCGTATAGGATAAGGATTTTGTTTTCTTTTGTTATATTAAGGTTATATTGATTTTCCGTTACATTACAATGAGTTCTCAATCCAAGTTAATTTTACAGCTCTTTCGAATTTACCGCCATATGGTATATAGTTACGCGCCCTACCACTGGCTTATGCGACAATCGTCGTTTCACTCCTTTACACGGCACTTGCATTGCTAGGTGGGGGTGTGCTGTGAAGAAGATTTAAAATTTAGCAAATGACAGGGTCATCTATGTGACCAACCATTGGAAATACAGAATTCAAAGTTGTTGGTGTTCCGGACACGGAAATTAAGTAAGTAACAAGCAAAATTTTAAAGCCACTGATTTTCGATGGTCAAACGGCATAGGAAACTTGGTAAAAACGGTGTTACCTTTTTTTGAAACACTCTGTATAAAATATGCCAATATCTTAGTAAAAACTCAAAAAAGCTATTGTGTTTGAGGGAAAACAACGTTATCTAATGATGACTTTCTTATATATAGAAGAGATTTGGCCTCGTTATAGTGCACAAACTTTAATTTTGATTTTAATTAGATTTTAATCCTTAACTAATTGCATGCCATTCTATGAAATTTATTGACACTAAACTAAATTTAATCAGAGGTAGAGCATCTGAAAGTGCTGTAGTGAGATCGACCTGATTTGGGAGACCTACATTAAACTCCAGCATCTCCCACGGGACTCCATCCCAATAATGACTGAAAGCTAACTTCCACATTTTCGCTCTAAACACTTTTTAATTGGTAATTGGAAAAGATTTATTATGTAAGCATCAAAGCACAGAATAAAAAATGGAAGAGAGGGTAATAGGGGATTACGCTGGAGAGTTTTTGTTCTGATAATAGAAATTAAATAAGGACTAATTGTTTTCAAAATTACAGTGGATTTAAAAATATAATATTAAAATATTGTTTTTCCGCAAATCGCCAGGAAATTTTGACATTCCTGTCAAAATTTCTTGAAGAAAAAGTCAGGACTTCCTTACTGTAAGGAAATGTCATTTCCTTACTGTAAGGAAATGATATTTCCGTACAGTTGTTAGTGTTCTACATAAATGATAGAAAACACATTGCTATTAAAACCTTGTAAATTACCTTAATCATTAAATTTTCTTTATATGGAGCTTCCTGGATAAATTTTTCAATTTCTTCCTTCGTTAAAATCTTAGATTTCTTTGCCCTATAACCTTGAGCTTGCCGTTTCAATAAAGAACGAAGTTTTGAGTATGTAGATATATCTACATTGTGTTTAAGTGCAAGGGTTGACTTCAGCATTGAATAATTGGCCCATAATGTTGAAGATTTCATCTTTAAATAAAGGTCTAGGAAGTATGCCATTACAACATTTTCTGAGAAAGAACTCGTATTTTTACTCATGCGATAATCCATAAAACGTCTGTATGCATTTTCGTACTTTTCTCTTGATTTCTTTGGCAATAATTCTAATGAAGCAGTATTCACTGCCTCAACCAGCTCTGGAGGAGTCACAGGAATGGAAATTTCATCATCACTTATCATTTTACTTTCGAGAACACCAGCAATTAAATTTATAAGCGTCAAGTTTGACAATTCAACCTCAATACGTTTCCATAGTAACCCAAGTAATTTTATTAGGAATTTCAAAGCACCATTTATTTGGGAATAAAATTATCGCGTTTTTTTTAAATCAATCAATATCTGTCGAATTTTAAACGATTTGCGGAAAAATAGTATGTTTACCTCGTAGGAAAAGCCACATTCCTGGACTCTGTGTTGCTAAGTCTCGGCTTGCGCCTCGACTTAGCAATCTTCACAGTCGTCCAGGAATGTTAAGCTTTTCCTACCCGGTAAACAATGTACTATTGTGCAATTTTCTATCATTCTAGTACAATAAAGATAAATTTTTAATATTAAAACACTGATTACTAGATTGTTTGTAATTGCTTTTTTAACATAATTTTAGCACTAGAAAGTCGGAGGGGCCAATTGGGCCTCTGTTGCGATTTGAAGATATTATAGTTTTTTTTTATTTGAGGCTAAAATAATTTCATATTTTATGTCTTTTAATATTTTGATACAAAGACTTATTTAACACAAAAAAATATTGTTTACTAAATTTATTAAATGGTTTTTGTAACAAATCTACCATAGAAGTCTAAAGGGGCCAAATTGGCCCTGTGTAAGTTATTATCGTTTTCTGGGAAATTCGACGAGCATTTCTTTCAAATTCCTGTCGGATGGGTAAAATTATATTTATGTATGTTTATTGTAAATGGTTACCCTTATACTGGTACTGATCATCTAGGGGTAATAAAGATAAAATTGTTGGTGAACACAAGTGAACACAAAGGTACAATTTTGGGTGTAGAGGACCAAATGACGCGTCTTTCTACTACAAAAGTAACTTTAAAACGATGGCCTATGTACGTGTTTTATAATACTCTTGACTTGGAAGCAATAAATGCATGGATTATTTATAAAGAAATAACTGGAAGTAGACTCAGTCTTTGTAAGTTTATTCTTCGGCTGTGTGAAGAATTAACAGATAACACAGAAACATGACAGAAATATTCCAGAAACATCCTTCTGGGACAATAGAAACATACTAACAACATCCTCATTTCCCTCGAAACATCCCTAGGATGTTTGTGGCAACAGCCATGTCATCATTTTCAACATTCTACAAACATCTCGGTAGGATGTTTCTAAGATGAAATAGGATGTACTAGGTACATTCGGGGTACTTTGTTTAGAACATCTCAGAAACGTTTCTAAAAATACCCTGGAAGTGACTTCGCTATAGGAGCAAATAAAACAATTCAATATTTCTTAATAAAAGAGCTATTTATTTAAAAACTAATAACATTTTCTTTAAGCCACATATTTTCTTCTAGGTATCGGAAATGACAGGGTCTTCATTTCAAAACTAGATAGTTCAAATATCTTTTGATTGTAGTAAAATGTAAAAAAAAATAAAAAACACATCAAATTTTATATCCAGGGGAACACTTTTTATTCGCAATTGCAGCATCGATACTTCAACCCTCGAACAGTGAAGTGAACAACCCCTGAAATTTAGATAGGGAAAGTACCAAGTGTGCCACATTTTTGAAAAGGTAATTATATAGGGAATTCAGCAATACCAATATTGTTGTGTCAAATTCCGATTTTAGCGCCCTCTTGGGGAAAAAATAATCGTTACGTAATTCAAATTGTGACACCTCGTTTCAAAGCTATTTTTATTGCTAATTAAATGCAATAAATAAAATTATCCTGAATTCATATTTAATAATTGAAATCAAATGAGATTGGAAAGTGTGATCCTACTAAGTCTGTTATTTTAGGTGATTTCACTTATGAAATATGATTTCAGGATAATATTATTTATTGCATTTAATTAGCAATAGAAATAGCTTTCGAATGAGGTGTCACAATTTGAATTACGTAACGATTATTTTTTCCTCAAGAGGGCGCTAAAATCGGAATTTGACACAACAATATTGGTATTGCTGAATTCCCCATATAATTACCTTTTCAAAAATATGGCACACTTGGTACTTTCCCTATATAGATTTCAGGAGTTCACTCTACTGCTCGAGGGTTGAAGTATCGATGCTGCAATTACGAAAAAAAAAGTGTCCCCCTTGATATAAAATTTGACGTGTTTTTTTAATTTTTTTACATTTTACTACAATCAAAATATATTTGAACTGTCTAGTTTTGAAATGAAGACACTGTATAAAGCATTGGTAAACAAGTACATACAGGGTGTATCAACGATGTGTGGGTGGGCGATAAGTGCTTCCCTATTTGAGATAGGAAAAAATGTCTTAAATAAAAGTTTGTAGAGATCACTGAAATCTATGTTACAAAAATATTTACCCTCATACAGGGTGTTGGATAAAGGTGTGACTTATCAAAGATATGTTTTTTTAAATAGAACACCCTATATATCTTTATATTTTTAAAATCTTTTCAATGAGCTGATTTCAATGGTACTTCACACTTCTATCTTTTGTGATTAGTTGAGGACCTACAGCCACTGGAAATGGTCAATTTTTCAAATTCAGGTGGCTGTAGTAGCTAAACAGTCCAAAATTTCGAAAAATGGCTTTCATGTTGTATTAAATGACTGTATTAAATAATTTTTCATGTCACTCAATAGAACTTGAAAAGTTAGGACAGGGACATGAAAGCCGTTTTTAAAAATTTTTACTGGTTTAGCTACTACAGCCACCTGAATTTGAAAAATTGACAATTTCCAGTAGCTGTAGATCCTCAACTAATCACAATAGATAGTAAGTGTGAAGTACCATTGAAATCAACTCATTAAAAAGATTTTAAAGTAAAAATATATAGGGTGTTCCATTTAAAAAAACATATCTTTGATAAGTCACACATTTATCCAACACCCTGTATAAGGGTAAATATTTTTGTAACATAGATTTCACTGATCTCCACAACTTTTATTTAAGGCTTTTTTCCTATCTCAAATAGGGAAGCACCTATCGCTCACCCACACATCGTTGATACACCCTGTATAGCAACTGATACACAATGCTATGATTTGTTTAACAATGTTTTATTTCCCGATACCTAGTAAAAAATGTTACATAAGATGTTTATACATTCAATTTCTCTGTTCTTAATCCTCTTTCTTTGGCTCTTCGTAGCCAATCGCCAATTTTTTTTTCAATCTCCTTTCTGGTGATCCCATTGATCCCATGTGCCTTTTGCCCAGCTTCTAAAAAAAATATTATGTATTATGATGTAATAATTTGAATATTGTTAATAAAAGATAATAAATATTTTGTGGTCATAATGAAATAAAGACCACATTTTCTAACATTTTATTAATTTAGTAATATTCTGTAAATTAAAATTAAATTGTTAACAATTTTTTCTAAATGACAATTTTTAAAGACTTCTGTCTCTATTAATAAAAGGGCTAGAGATAGTTACCTAGTACAGATTTAGCTAGATTTAATTTTTCAAAAACCAGTTTTCCTTTCCTTCCAGTTTCCTGTAAAGGAAAATTGTTTGGCCAGGCCATCAGTTACAAGGGGCCCGATGCAACGCCTAATGAATTCATATATATTGTTACCACCAAGTTTGGAAAAAAATAAAATCTGCCACAGAAAAAGTAAAATAAAATTCAATAACAATAAGTTCTTTAAATATTAACATAAATAATTGTTTGTGAAAGTTATATATACATATTTACCAATGCCGAATAATTTTCAGGACTGGAGAAAAAATTCTCAAAAAGTTCCAGATCCTCATTTGTTTCCATTGGAAACTTTATTGCAGATTTTTGCAATATATTATTTGTAGACTCTTCATTAGTTTACATATTTCGCTGACAACAATTTCCGACTTTAGAGTTAATTTCAATCAGTAATGATTGTATATTATAGAGTAGTTGTGGATTGCAACAGCAGCTCGTGCTTTGTGATGTAGCAACTAAAATTAAATTCACCTGTTAGAAGCAGTATATCAGTGTGTTAATAAACTGACAGATAAAAGTACAGTGTTTTAGCACAGTCTAAAACTCGGTTAATGTTTAAATTTGATAAAAGAACTTACCAACATTATTCAAGTTCTCATGTATTTCCTTCAAGGCCCTTTTTGGTGTGGTGTAATTGCTTTTCGAACCTGGACCTAAAATACATATTTGAACATAAATTAATAAATATCAAATGAAATTCAGTATCAACATACCCATGTTACGATCATGATGAACTTGACCAGGGGTAAAGCAAGGGGTAGAACTATTGCCTGTTTGACTTGGTGTGTTCGAAACAGTTAACTCGTCTACCATTTCAGCCATGTCATTGGTCCAAATTGGTGGGGTAGGCATTTTAGTAACTTTAAATTACTTCCTATTTGATGCATGTTCCGTAGGTTCATCATTTTCATCAGATTCAGAAGAAGAGGATATAATTTTCTTCTTTCTACGTCTTTTATTACCCGCCTCTGTATCTGTATTAAGGTCACTAGTAGTTTCAGCCGTAAGAGCTTTTTTCTAGCAAGTAAATAATCATCTAAAAAATTAAAACCAAACATCAAGTTTATGATCAGTAATAAAGGGAACGAATTAATTAGTTGAAGTTTGCAATGGTAAGATAAACAGGTTAAGCATAAAAAATTTTGAAATCAACAAATATTTTTCACTATTTAGTAGTTATTTACAAAACAGACACACCTTTAAATTTAAATATTTTCAAAGAGTAAATTTTTTAAAACTGTCAATACTGGAAAGTCAAATTTTTGTACTTTTTGCAAATCCAAAATTGTTTCACAATGTATATACAAAAAGCCATTAGAAAGAATACAAGTTTTTAACAAACTTATTAAAAACTTTCCCAGATACTTATATACTATTTGTGGTCATTTAAAATGAGAATTATATTCTGTTAGAATGTATTAATGGAAATACAACAAATTTATCATTGAAACTTAATATCATACATTTACAGGCAATCTGTGATAAATTCCAATATTGAAGCTCAATGTCCTGTCTACTTACTAAAAAGATACTTAATTTTGATGATTCACAAGGTGTAACATAAAAGTTTTCTATACAAGGAAATGTTTGACTAAATATTTTAATTTCATCATTACACATTATAATATTTTTGATAATTACTATGGTTCTGTCATTAAGCATACAACAATTATCAGCTTCACCTATTGATAATTAATAATAATCATTAACATAAATCTTTTGAAATTGTTTTATTTTTACTGATATATTAGCAAAAGTTTCAAGGAGTGGGCCTCGAGAATGTTCTGACTTAAGAATAGGAAAATTTACTTTATCTCCATTATGTATTAATGATTTTTTTCGTTCACTAATTCTATTAACTATTTGTTGAAGAGGTTGATTACCTTTGCGGACTAGATTTTTTAAAAATATCATATTGTTCTCAAAGGGAAATGAACTGAAATTTTCAATACTACCAAATGTTTCCACATCATTTGGGATGTGGAGTAAATTATGCACATTATGAGAAACATTTTCCTCCCCATAAAGTAAAGAAAATGTCTGCACAAAATGGTATAATAACTGTTTGGCATAGTTTACATTTTGGTTTTTTGAAAGCAAAATTACTGAAACATGAAGAGTCAAAAAATTGTCATAAATTTCTTTTGAAATATTTTGCTCAAGCAACAGTAATGGACCTGTATAAAATAAAAATAACCGAAACTCTGTTGCTTTCCATCTTTTAACTTCAGAGAGAGACCTCGGTTTCCTTGAAAACTCAGCTGGTATTTGTTTTTTAAACTCTAAATATTTTGCTGACATATTATTTATTTGTTGAGAAGGTAAACGATGAGTAGGTTTTCCTGAAATCCATACATTTAATAGTTTTTTCATAACACCCAGGCAAATTAAGTGCATATAATCAAGTGGAAATGAGTTTATCATATCCAACCCTGGAATGTTCTCTAAGATGGAAGTCTCATTGTGGTGGTTTTTCTGTTTCTTTGTGCGAAACGTATCATCTGTTCTTAAGCAAAACCTATCTAATGCTGGAAAGCAAGTTCTATGAGCTATATAAGTGCCTTTAATATTACATTTAGAACAGGAATTGTAACCAGTATGACCCACAGTGCATTTAATAAATGATTTTGCAGGAACATCACATATGAAACAAACAATTTTCACACTATATCTAATTTTGTTGTAAACAAAGCCATTAGTAATTAATTCAATAGCCTCGTTTACGAAATCTGCCATAAATTCATTTGCACTATTAGACTTTTCACTCCCTTGATAAATTCCACAAATGTCAACAACATTTTTATTTCTCATAAGGTTAACCATAATCGGCCAGACTTGGTTCCCAGAGCTTTTTGAAATGGGTAAACCATCAACATTTACACAAATGTCTAAATTAACACTCATCTTATGCAACACATTTTTTTTAATTCTGTAATTAAATTTTCGAGACACTGAGCTAACCCAAAATGATAATAAAACCCTGGCTCTATTATTTTAATCTTTGAACCAGTGTCACGAGGTGTTTTTAAAAGAGTCCTTGCATCCCTGGGTACATCAAGATTACTTTTTCGCAAAATATCCAATAAATCGGACAAGGCACAATGGTTTATATTATGCTTGACAGCCCAATTACTTAATTGATTTGTAAAAGGTATTTGCCAGTTATTGGAATTATCATTTTCCTCGTGATTTTCGGATGTGTTTTGATAATTTACTTCGCTTTCATTATCTTGGGCACAAGAAGTAGGAGTACAGGAATGAGACTGATTACCACTGGTACTGGTAGACGGTTTTTCAATATCAATATAATTGTTATCGTTTGTCAGCCGTTTAAAGTGCTGACTATATTTATTTAATAGTTTTCTTTTTTCCTGACTATCCATTATAAATACTTACTTTATAAAAGCCACAACACTCAACACTTACAAATCCAAAAAGAACAAAGACACGACATGACTCAACACCTCTAACTTAACCTTGCTTTTGCAAATTGCAAACTAGGTCTTCTTCTTTTTCTACTAATCTTCTTTTTTGCAAAGCTAATGCAGGGCAGGGATATCAGGATATCGCGTACACAAATACGTCAGTCACAATATTTTAAGACCGATTGTTATAAAGTTTAAGGACAATTAACAATTATTCACAAATAGATGTGAGTTGTATATTTTGTAATGAAAAACATAGATTAAGAGAAACATTCTAGGGACATCCCACTGATGTTTACATTTAACAACCATATTTATGTACCAAGAGAAACATTCTAGGAACATCCCATCTAGGTCGGAAACATTGGAACACTAGTAGTACTTTAATGGGATGTCCCGGGAAAATACTGTGTTATCTGGGTTACGGACCCCATACCTTGCCCTCCGAAATCTGGAACTACGCCTAGCAACACCAGGTCTACCAACAACTATCACTGTTACTATCCAAAAACGAAAAAAAAAAGTGAAATGTGGGGCGGAAACTTGGATTGTGCAAAAGAAACATAAATCAATGATAAACGCGACCGAGATGAAATACATGAGAAGAATAGCTGGAGTTACGAAATTTGATAGATTTAGAAATGAAGATATAAGGAGGGAGCTGGAGCAAGAACCGATAATGAGGAAGATCGAAAACAAACCTTGAACTGGTTTGGCCACCTAGAGAGAATGGAGTAAAACATACTAGCAAAGAAGATAGATGAAGCCAAAATTGGAAACAAAAGAAGAAAGGGAAGACCGAGGAGGACATGGATGGACCAAATCGATGATATAGGTGAAAAGAGAGACGTGACTATAAGGGACATAAAGATGAAGAACCTGGCCACCAATGAAAGTGCATGGAAGAAATGTATAAAAGGCGAAACCCTACATCCCACGGCCTGAAGGCCACTAAGGATTATGAGAAAGAAGAAATAAATCATCTTTTAACTCAGAAAGTAGCCACATTTTAAGTGATTTTAGTTAAATCTTAATATTATGGGCCCAAGAATCTACAGCTAAAATATTTCCAATTATTAATGAAACACCGTGTATATTGTATATCCCACAAGAAAACTATAGATTCTGCTAACACCTAAGCATTATCCGTGCATTATAAAACAAACCAACAGTTTCATTCAATAATTTATATTGTAAAATCAAGCAAATTAATAAGGATTAAAGAGAATACTCTACGAACGTATGCATAGTTGTACACATATTATATCTCTATCTGAAGTTATACAGTAGGCAGACTATTAGATTAAGGTAGTTTCTACTTAGAACTTCCACTCAACAAACTAATTCAGCGTTGATAGCATTAGACTGTTCTATACAGGCCACGCTTTAGTTACCCCACATAACTTACGATGAGATCTGCTTGCAGGTGTACTTAGTATTTGCTAAATAGAATTTAATATGGAAGCTAGCTCGTTACCAACATCAATATAATCAACACCATCATAGTACAGGTAACAAAACTCTAATTTTTTTTTATTATAGGTTATTCACTACATGCAATCAATAAACAAAAACATTATAAGCATGTTAGTTGTTTGTTCAAAGGGGTGTAAGTATAAATTTGGATTTGTTATCCAATGATAACAAAGACTCCACTAGCCTCTTAAATTATTGAACTGTGCCCTGAAAGGGTAAGTAGTTCACTGCACTGCACTGCACGACTCTTCACTTCACTGCTGCTTAGAACCTATGTGGTAGCTCCAGTGGTTTGTGCCTCCTCAGTCTCCGAGTCTGCTCACTATTATCCAGCAGGTTTAGTGCAAGATTATTAGGGTGGTTTTCTAATTTTACCAAATAGCGGCTGCTGTATTCACTCACTGTCTCCTTTACTGTGGCTACTTGAAGATCGTCTCTGATTTCTCTGTTAGGTATAAACCAAGGTGCATTTTTTATGGTCCGTAGTACCTTCGACTGGAAGCGTTCCAATATCTCTATGTTTGAGTTTGCAGCCGTACCCCCTAGTTGTACACCATATGTCCGTATTGGTTTTAAGGCTACTTTATACACCAATAATTTGTTTTTTAAACTAAGCTTTGACTGTCTTCCCAATAGCCAGTAGTATTTGCTGAGTTTTAAGCCATGTTGTTTTCGTTTGTTAAAAATGTGCTTTCTCCAGGTCAGTCCTTTATCCAAGTGCATCCCTAAATACTTAACGCTGTCAGATTGAGGCAGATCTTGTCCATTTAGTGTAACAGGTGGCACTGTACCTCTGCATTTGGTAAATGTAACCTGCACTGATTTTACTTCATTGACTTTGATTCTCCAGTTTCTTGTCAAGTCCTGAATTTTCATTAGATGTTGTTGGAGAATTCTTGCGGCTATGACTGGGTCTTTGTGTTTGACCATTATCGCTTTATCATCTGCAAAGGAAGCTGTGATTGTTTGGTTGCTTACTGGAAGATCAGCTGTATACATAAGATAGAGAAGTGGACCAAGAACACTGCCCTGTGGTACCCCCGCCTTTATCAATGTGATTTCTGATGTTGTCTGTCCGTAACTTACAGTAAAATATCTTTCTTTTAGGTAGGATTCCATAATAATGTACAGTGTGTGGGGGAGTGATTTTTTTAATTTCAATAGTAGTCCATCATGCCAAATCTTATCAAAAGCTTGACTCACATCTAAGAAAGCAGTCGTGCAGTAACCTTTTGCTCAAATGCTTCATTTATTTCGTCCACTACTCTGTGGATCTGTTCAATTGTGCTATGATCCTTTCTGAATCCGAATTGGTGTTCAGGAATCAGGTGGTTTTCTTCTATTATGGGAGTCGGGTTATGAGTAGCTTTTTTAGGAGTTTACCAAGGACTGGCAGCAGGCTGATTGGTCTGTATGATGTTACTTCATTTATTGGTTTTCCAGGTTTTGGAATAAATATCAGCTCGGCAACTTTCCATTGGGCAGGGAAGTGTCCTAATCGTAGCACCGCGTTGAATATTGTTGTTACTAGCACAATCCCTTTTCTTGGGAGTTCTTTAATAAGACGGCCTTTGATCAGATCAAATCCTGGAGCCTTATCTGGATTTAAGTTTCTTCTGATTGTCTCATGTACCTCTTTGACTTTGAAGAGTTTTGGAATTTGGGACATTTGATATGGAGCTTCAAGAGTTTCTTTGATTTTAGCATCTATTTCAGGCGTATTTTGCGATGAAAGAGGTTGAAAGACTTCCTCCAGATATTCTCGGAAGGTATTTGCTTTTTCCTCGTCAGTGCGTGCCCATGTTTGGTTTTTTTTACGAATCGGAGGAATTTGTTCATTTTGTCTTTTTAAGTTCTTAACCGCTTTCCATAACGAATAGTCTGTATCTTCTGTACTTGTCAGATTTTCTAAGTATTCGTTAAATGATGCATTCTTTATATTGTTAATAAGCTCTTTCAATTCTCTAGAAGCTTTGTCATAATTTATCCTGTTTGTCGGGTATCTATTACGCTGCCAAATCCTTCGGAGTTTTCTTTTTTCAGCTATTTTCTTTTTTATTATTACTGGGCAGTGTTTTTTTCTTTTGTGATTTGATATTTCTGGTGTTACATTTTTCGCAGCAGTGTGAATGATGTTTGTTAATTGATTTACTGCAGTTTCAATTTCTGTTTTTGTTTTTAATGATATTTTTAAGTCAATTTCTGCATTAATTTGGTTTCTATATTGTTCCCAATTGGCATTTTTGTTAAACAGCATTACAGGAAGCTCTTTTTCTATAATTGTGGTACTAACTTGTGCTATTATTGGTGTGTGATCAGAATAAAGGTCTAGATTTGATTCTAGATTTAGGTAACCAGCTCCTATGCCTTTAACTATGAAGAAATCAAGTAGGTCTGGTATTTTAGCTGGATCATTAGGCCAGTACGTTGGAGTGTTTGTGGATAGGTAACTCAATTGCAGTTCTTGGATGATGTTATATAGTACTCTACCTCTACCTGGCGCTGTTAGTCTTGAGCCCCATGCTGTTTTTCGCATTGTAATCACCTCCTGCTAGGAACCTGTGACCTAAAGACAAGAAGTGTTCTTCCATCTCTTGTTTATTTGGTGGGTAATTTGGTGGGAAGTATGCCGCTGATACTGTTAATGGACCTAGCCAATCTTCAATTACGATACTGTTTGCCTGTAGAAAGTTTTTACTGAATTTAGGTAACACATCGTGTTTAATTTGGTATCTAATGAGCACTGTCGTTCCTCCTCTGGCTATCCTGTCAGCTTCTGGATGTGTTGTATGGTACATTAAATAATTTTTAATATTAAAGTAAGAACTACTGTTAAAGTGGGATTCTGATATTAGAAGAATGTCAATGTCGTTGTGCGCAAGAAATACTTCTACTTCTTGTTTGTGTTTGGCAAGGCCGTTTGCATTCCAAAGGCAATTTTATACAGTTGGGCCATTTCTAATTAAGAGATTTGTTAGTTGTGTGAGTTGTTCTCTAAGTGAGTTTATTTCTGCTGCCATTTGGTTCTTTATTTGTTGTTGGTTTGTAATTGTATTTTGAAGAATTATTTGTCACTGGCAACTTGCGCATATGTTGGCCTGTATTGTTGTTGGGGTGTTGGTGCAGCTTGTACATTTTGTGGAGTAGGTTGTTGTGGGATCTGTGGATTTGTTTGTTGCGGGATCGTTTGGTGTGATTGGGTTACAGGCATAAGCTGCTTCTTTTGTTGTTGTTGTTGTCGTTGTGTTTGTAATGCTACTGGTACTATCTTTTCATTTGGGAAACGTCTTTTGATTATTTCTTGGTATAATTTGCAGACTTTTGCAGTGGCAGGATGGTTTCCACTGCATAATGTGCATTTTGGATCTCTACCATCCTCTTTTTTCTTTTCACATGTTTTGTAGTCATGCTTTCCAGCGCATTTGTAGCATCTCATTGGACGTGTGCAGTTGCTTTTAGTGTGTCTATAGCAGCAACATCTCATGCATTTTACCAGTTTGGATTTTTTCTTGGGTTCCTCGAATTGTATTACTGCATTTAGCAGTAAGGTGATATTAAATATGTCATTATTATTTTCCTTCTTTTCAAGATCAATGAAGAAAAGATTTTTTGGGGAACCTTGCTGGTTTTTTTTAAGTATCCGCTGTTTAGACTGTGCACCGTGTGTCCTTTTTCTTGTAATGCAGTTTTTATTTCATTATGATCAGTGGTATGGTGCAGGTTACGTAGTACCACTCTAAATTTCTTGTTTTCTTCTAATGTATTGTTGTGATCTGCTTCTTATTTAATTTATATTAATTATTATTTATTTAATTAATTATTTAATTGTCGCAAATCATACATCAAAATTGAATAAAAAATCTCAGGGTGTTTTTTTATACTATTAAAAAAAAATCCAAATTATCTCACCTTATACTTATCTTCTCTCGTGGGTTCAGTATCTCTGAGTTGATCCTAATCGGGATAAAATAAGGAAAAGAAATAAAGCAAAATATTAAAATAAAAATACAGAATTGTCTTTTATTTATCAAATTAATACTATGAAATCTATCGAATCGAAAAACCTGTGGACACAGATGTCCGAATGAAATTTATACTACTTAAATTTATTATCGTTACAAAAAAAAAAAACAATTTATCGGTTTGTTCCCGATGATTTTGGTAAAACAATCTAAACCAAACAAATTTATGTCTTCGCAAGATTACCTATATTTACTATTTATATTTTGAAATATTGGAATTTTAATTCATATGCTTTTTACTCAAAAATCTATTTCCCGAACATAAAAATCTCTTTCACATAAATTGACTGACCTTTTTGCTTCCCTCACTCGGATGTCTTCTCGTGACCCCAAACAGCTTTCCCTCGTTGATTATGTTAAAGGCTACTCATCAAAGCCTCTCTCCGTTGTCCAGCTTCAAAACTATCAGCATACCAGCACTATTCTCCAACAAACCGTGTCCCTTTGACCCGTTCTCGATTCAAACAAAACTCCAAAAATTCTCTGCTCTCCTTCTCACAATAATACAGAATCAAAGAGGTATTTCGTCTCGATTTGATCTGTCTCTCGTTCCACTTTTCAACACTATTCTCCACTATCAACCAGCCACTGATATATGCTAACTATCTCTGCACTGAACACGTCGAGACCGCTCTTTCTCGCTGCCAACAACACAATGAATAATTTTTCAACCTCTCTCCATCATCCAATCCATCTTTTCCCCTTCCACATTCCAAGAATCAAAACATTGACTTTTCCATTTGACAAACAACAGTCACCCTCAAATTTGTTCCGACAATCCTAATTACTTTCGGAGAAACTCTCCCACATATACTCGTATTGAAATGAAGATATTAAAATTCCAACTTTCTTTTACCTATACAGTATTTTACAGATAATTACCTATACAGTAAACAATTTTTTTCCATTTTAAATCTAAATACATAGTTCTTTTCACTTTAATTATTCACAAAATTCTTTAATGGTTCCGCGGAAAGCTCGTTAAAAGAGAAATCAATTTACATCCTAACTAAATTCTAATAAATTTTAAAACAGCTCAATATACAGGGTGTATCAAATTTATGTGCCCGCGTTATTAAAAAAAATTAATTTGATTTTTATTTTGCTTTTGATTGATAAAATGCAAACACAATAACATCCCCGCCTTGTTTTGAGATAAAATCAGTATTATTAAGTGCAACAAAAAAATTTGATTTTCTCTCGACAACAACACTTTTCTCTTGTTATCATATTATCCTAACCTAATTCTCTTATCCTACCTTAAATTTTATGCATTTGTCTTTATTCGTGGTATTTGTACACATCATGGATATTGTAAACTCCTCGTATCTTTTCTGAATCCACATGCCTCAGGACATAACTGTTTATTCCATTTTCATTGTGCACGATGTATGGACCCTCGAAAATAGGCATTAGTTTTGCGCAAACGTCCCCAGTGAGATTTGATACCCGTAATGCCCTTACCAGCACCTTTTATCCCTTCTGAAAAGTCACTGGGCGTCGTCTCCTATTATGATTTTGTCTTTGGAGATATTTTTCATTACTGCGCTGCAGCCTCCTTTGCACAATTTCCAAGACTTGTTGGTATTCCCTCTGCTCAGGTTCTTCCCATGGCCGTAATGGCATAACACCCTTCATGATATATTCCGGAGTCTCTTTTGTCACCGTACTTGGAATCGTGTTTAAGTAGTTTTCTATTTCTGCCACTTTCCTGTCCCATCGTCTATGTTGTCCATTTGCAGCAATGCGAAGGAATTTCGTAGTCTCCTGTATAAAACGCTCTGAAGGATTACTTTGAGGATGTCGGATACTGACGAAATTTGTCCCTATTCCCCTGTCTTGAAGCTGTCCCTTGAAACGCTCACTTCGGAAATACGTCGCATTGTCTAACAGAATTCTTCTTGGTGTTCCTACGGTGGCTATAAAATTGTCAATCTTTCTCATTATTTCTTCCCCCTTTGTTGTACGGCAACTGTATAACTTTAAGTATTTTGAAAAAATATGCTTGTTCCTTTGCGTGGTCATTATCAGATCACTTAACATATCTATTGCCACAATATCCAATTTTTGACGGGATACAATATTTTTAGCAATATTTTCATTTCTGAAATTTCTGCTTTTATATTTTTGACATATTTCGCATTTTTGGGTCACTTCTTTGGCAATCCGGTAATCCTTTCGACAGATATAGTTTTCTCGAAAAACCAGCCATACCTTCCTGCTACCGATATGCCCATTGTCATTGTGTAATTTTTGTATGATCCTCTCTGCCAATGTCTGTGTTACGAAATATAGTTCCTTTCCATCGATTCTTTTGAAGAATATGTCATTTTCTCTCTCCGCTCTTCTTTTTTCTTTTTCCTCCAGCTCTTCTTGATTTATTCTTATTTCGTTTAACGAAAATACACCTTCCTCTTGTGTCAAGATATTTAGTCCCACCTGAAAAGCAATTCCTTCCTTTTTTCCAGTGTCTTCATCACGTGTGAGGGCGTCGGCTATAATGTTGTCTTTTCCTTTTATGTATCGAAACTCAAAATCATACTCCTGCAGCAACAAAATTCCTCGATGTATACGATTGTTAACCAGTCGATTTTTCATGATATGCACTAAAGCTGCGTGATCTGTTTCAATTGTAAATTTTGCTCCCAATAGATAAAACCTTAACTTATTTACACAAAAAAGTACGCTAGCAAACTCTAATTCAGTCACACTGTATTTTCTTTCGTGTGTTTTTGTCACCCGGGAAATAAAACAAATTGGCACTTCTTGATTGTTCTGTATCTGCGACAAAACTCCCGCGAATTTTTGGATGGACGCATCAGTTCGTAATATGAAAGGTAAATTGTACATGGGATGATATATTTTAGTTCCTTTCGAGAATTCTTCTTTTAATATTTGGAAAGCTTTCTCTTGTTCTTCTTTCCAATTCCATTTAACACCTTTTTTCAGTAATTTTATCAATGGAATCTCCTTCTGGCTTAAATCAGGAATTAGTTTTTTGAAATAGTTGATCGTACCAAGAAAACCTCTCAATGTTTTTAAATTCGTTGGCCTTGGGTATTCATCTATGAGTTTTATCCAGTCCTCGGCTAAACTAACTGTTTTTGTTTCCAATTTAAAACCCAAATATGTCACTTCTTTTTGAAAAAATTGACATTTTTCAATATTCAATTTTAATCCGGCCTTGTCCAGCTCTTCTAATATAATTTTTATGTGTTTTAAATGACTCGATTTATCTGGTGAAAAGATTAGTAAGTCGTCAATGTAGTGTACTATAAAATCTTCATACCTGTTTAATATTGTATGCAGAGCTCTTACCAGTGCTGCACAAGCACTTTGTAACCCAAAAGGCACTACTTTAAATCGGTACACAATACCATCGATCGAAAAAGCGGTGTAGTTTCTACATTTTTCTGCTAAAGGTATCAACCAAAAACTATGTTTTAAGTCAATTTTAGAAAAAATATGTGATCCTGTAATTCTCCCAAAAATAGCCTCGATGTTGAGAGGTGATTCATATTGAGATACCGTGTGTTGATTTATATTCCGGGCATCCAAACATAGTCTCAATTCTCCACTGCTTTTTTTAACAATCACGATTGGGTTGATATACGGAGAGTCACATCTCTCTATGATTTGATTTTCTAACATTTCATTGATTTCTCCTTTCACCTCCTGTCGGTACTTATATGGGATGGGGTAAGTTTTCGATCGAAAATTTCCTAAGTCTTTCACCTCAAATGAATGTTCATACTTTTTGGCTACTCTGTTTTCTTCATTTATTAAATTTTCATACTCCCTCAATATTTCACGCAGTTCCTTCTCCTTTTCTTCTCCACATATCAATTTTATTTCTTTCTCCTCCGATTCTTTACACATGTTTATTGTGTATTCTGCATCCTCCATTTTGCATACTTCTTCGTCAAATACCACAGTTTCCATGATATCTTTTTCGTTCTCTTTTTCTAATCTGATCTCTTTTTCTTCTGGGCTCATCTCTTTTTTCGAGGAATCCCAATCTTCATTTTCTTGTGTCAATCTTTATTCTTCTTTTTCTTCTGTTGGGCTCATCTCTTCTTTTGAGGAATCCCAAGCTTCATTTTCATTTGTCAATCTTTTTTCTTCTTTTCCTTCTTCTGGGCTCATCTCTTTTTTCGAGGAATCCCGAGCTTCATTGTTTTTACTTATCTTCTCCTTCTTTCTTTTCTTCTTTTTCTGTCCTTGCTTAATTGCCAAATTCATTTCCACCGTTTGTTTTTTGTCTGCATTATCCTTTTTCCGTTTCTCATGTTCCTTGTCCATTTCCAGAATGTTAGGATCTTCTTCTTTTCCATCTGTGATTTTCATCGTGTTATTTTTGAAATCTATCACCACATGTTTTTCTGACAATTCATCCACTCCTACGATCATATCATGCATCATGTTTGGCATTATAACACATTGTAGTGCATAAAATTTCTTCCCCAATCGAACCCTTATTCGTATTCCTTCATTTATTGTTGCCAAAGTCCGTTTATTTGCGCCCACTAAATTTACCCTGGGAATTTTGTAAATCAAATTCATCAAATCAACCTCTTCTATTACTTTCCTGTTAATCAAAGTAATTTCTGAACCAGTATCAATCATAATTTTAATCGGTTTCTCATTTATAAAACCATCTACCAATTTTAAATTAGATCCACTTCCTTTATCATTATTTCCTGCTAATTTAATAAATTCCTTCGGGTGACAAAAAATTCCTGTTTGCTCTTTTGTTTTTAGTGAGCGCTTTCGTGAAAAGACGCTTGCTGTTCTTCTTCGCTTCTTCTTCCGTCGCTTTGTCTCTCATCCTCATATTCATATATTTGCGTGTTGTTTACCGCTCTTCTGTTTTCTCTTTGTCTGTCGAACCCGTATCGGTTTCCACGATTTTCCTGTTGATTCCTTCTATTATCATTTCTGTCCTCTTGATTTGTGCGGGTGTTATTTCTATTCTGGTTTTCTCGATATCTGTCTTCGTTCCATTGCCGATTTCTTTGTTCATAGTTTCCTCTTCCGTTATCTCTATTTTCGTTTTCTCTTCTTGTATAATCTCTCCTAAAGTTCTGTCTTCTATCTCTATAGTCTCCATTTTCGCTTTGTCTATAATTATCTTGCGATCTTCTTATTTCTCTTTCTCTCATTTTTGCTTCTCGTATTTGTAAGAATTGGCACAAACTGTCGATATCTTTGTAGTTTTGTAAAGTTATGTGATCTTCTAAGGTATCTTCAAAATGTCTGGCTATCAGTTCTACTAGCTGTTCGGAAGAATAATTGTACTGTAGATGTTTTGCATTATTATATAATTGTAGTGCATATGTTTTCTCTGAAATACCCATTCTTTCATGGTACCTCCCATTTTGCAATTTCTTGTTTATTTCTAGCTGTTGTATTTTTCCCCAGAAATAACTCAGGAACTTTTGTTCGAATTTATGCCAATTGTCCAATTCTTCTTCTTTGCTATCGAACCATAAGCTTGCCTCATCTTTAAGATGGTTCCTTATCGTTTCTTTGGCTGTCTCGAAGTTACCGATGTGTCGTATTTTCTTTTTCAAATTGTTTATGAAAATTACTGGGTGTAATTTTTTTACATCCCCGCCAAATCTTATTTTCAGATCCTCTGTACTATGGATAATCGTTTCCCTTCTTTCTCCGAAATTTTGTTGTTTTCTGATATCATCAATTAGTTTTTCATTATTTCGGCATCTTTCTTCTATTTCTTTCTTGTCTTCTTGTAAAGCATTTTCAAATTTGTTTTCCAACTTATTCTCCAAATTTTCTAGTTCCTTTTTCTGGCAATTTGTTAACTCCTCCATTTTATCTTGAATTTTCATTTCTTGTTCTTTCATGTGATCCTTCGTTCTCATTTCTTGTTCTTGCATGTGATCTTTAATTTTCATTTCATACTTTTCTATGCGTTCCTCCATTTTCTTGTTGTTCTCTTCTATGGCTTGTTTTGTTTCCTTCTGATTTTCTTGCATTATTCTTTTTGTTTCATCCATTTTTTGATCCATTTTTTGTTGTGTTTCATCCATTTTCTGTTGTGTTTCATCCATTTTTTGTTGTGTTTCATCCATTTTTTGTTGTGTTGTAACGATGAGTGATACTCATCGTCACTTTATAATATGCATTTCAAAATATTTATTAGGAAAAGCAACTCCCAATAAATATACAACCAAATATACTTCAGCGTGTAGTAGGTATTGCCTAGATTTTTACTATTTGGATGATGTTTGTAACTTTTGGGGAAATTCAAGTTTTATAAGTTGGTTCGCCTGGCGATGCCGGCATCCGGCTGGCGTGTTGGTCATTTCGGCAACCGCAGCGGTCCGGCACTTAGTTTTCGGCTTTTGATAAGGCAACAGTTCAATCTCCGCCGGTGGCCATTGCATAAGAAATAGAAATTTGGTTGACATATTAATTTATAAGAAGAGTAATTTACGTTGGAGGAAGTTTTGTTTTGGTTTTGTAGTGTGGAGTGTTTCAAGAGAAAAGTTTTTATTTTTCAACTCCGTTTTTGGAAAGCAATGGCCACTGGTGGAGAAGGAGAAGGAGAAGTAGAAGATTAAGTCAAGTCACAGCTTTTGTTTTTTTGGAAATGGAATAAAATAATTTTGGGAAATTTTGGGCGATTTTGTTACTTTTATGGAATATATGTTGATTTGCCAGTCATAGAAGCGTACCTCCTTGTGGATGACAGTACCCCCCCAGGTTTGGGGAAGATTGGAGGATAACTTGGATCTCCAACCATTCATCTAGCAGGATTTTGGAGAAGAAACCAGCTCTCACTTGTAGAAGCAACAGGTTTTATAGTAAAATTTACGTTTTCAATTTTTGTTCAATAATATCTTTCAACTTTAATAGTTTTAATAACTTTGAAATAAATAACTTTAATAATAATATAAACTCACTTTGCTAAAATTTAATAACTGTCTAATATTTAATATTTTTCAACAAATTTTACCTTTCACCGCTCACATCATTCATTTAAAATAATCTGAAGGTTATAAATCATCGTGTAAAGGTGTTGTATACAATATCTAGGTGTTTATTCCCTTATTTCATAACCTTTATTTCAGTTATTAGATATTGTACTCAGGTTTATCACTTTAGGTCAGATACGGAATTGTCAGCCAATATTGTGATCAATATCAATATAATATTTTTGTTTAGGTAAATAACTTGTAATTTCAAATAACTGTCTTGGTATAATTAATTAAATTTTTGTGTTTTATTTTTTTTTCTGTAAATCTCAGTGTCGACAGGAGCGTATCCTTCTAGTACAACAGGTACTAGTTAGCTAGTGTATAAATTTGTATATATAGGGGTTATAGGTATTTTTTTTTTCATTAAATTGGTTGGTTGTACATACTTATATGTTTTATTATCCTACCTTTTAATAGTATTAGTTAGGTACAGCAATATAGGTCACGTGGAGAGCAATATATTCTATTCTTTCCTGGCGCTCAACACTACTTCTGAATATCTTCTTGGTCAATAGTTCTTTTCTTGTCATTACTCCTTACATTAATTTATTTTCTTTATCATTCAAGTATTTCAGTAGGTACCGTCTTACTAGGGCATGCAAATACGGCCTGATCCTTCCCTGAGCCCTACTGTTTAGTCTCTTCAATTTCCAGCTAGCCTATTTTGAGGAAACTTCCATAAATAAGTAATTACCCTTTAAAGCAATATCTATTCTGCCACAACACAACCTCGTTTCGTTACAATTGGCGCCCAACGTGGCGCCCAGTTTTCAGTAAGACAGTACCTTTTATTTTGTTGCTTATTGTAAATTTTTCTAGTAAGTATCTTTCTGGTCCATTGTTGTATATTTTGTAAGTATATAGAGATATTTTTGGTTTCTTTTTTGTACGTTACTTGAAACAATAAACTAGTGCACTTATATTGCTGTATTGGTACTATTTTAATTTATTTAAAATAATAATTGTAAATCTTGAGTAGGATAATATTTGAATAGGTATATTGGTTGACATTTCGGTCTGGTCGGTTTGGTGATACCTGGATATTTATTTTGAAAAATTTTGAATGATTTATTTTTTTTTGATATCTAGGTACATTACTACTTTTGATTTAGGTGCAGCCGTAATATACTTTAGTTTTGCTAAGTTATTGCACTCTATACCTATATATAACTTATAAAGGTTTCATTTTTTTTACATATACATTTTCACTTAAAACATTTATTTAAATTATTTTAAATATCTACCCCAAATATATATCTCGGTTATATTTGGTTTGTCGGTTTATTCGTTCATTAGTTTAGCAGCTCGTTTAGTAGATTGTCGGTTAATTGGTCGTTAGTTTGTTGGATCGGGTTCGGTTTGTCGTTGTTGGGTTGGGTTCGGTTTGTCGTTGTTGGGTTGGGTTTATTGTTACTAATTCTTTCCCTATCACCATGTGTACCTTTCAGCCAGAACATTTGTTAGTTAGGGAGTTGGACTATGAGCTGAGGATAAGGGAAATAGAGGTTGAAGAAGCCGCTAAATGTGATAGAAAACGCAGTCTATTGCGTGGTGCTCTTAAACAGGAGCAAGGAAACAGGAGTTTCCGTCAAATTTCAGCTGCAGCTATTCCTTTCCTGGAACAACAACAGGGAATAAATGAGACCATTGAGGATCTTACTCAAAAGATATCCACTTTTAGAGGGACTGTCCATGATAGCATGTATTCTAGGTACATTTCACGTCTTGCTCATATCTCTGGTCGTGTCCACTTACTATGTTGCTCAGATGAGGAGCAACAACTTTACAAACGCTCTATGTCCATTAAGATTCTCAGTCTAGAAGGTGAACTCGATTCTCGAGTAAATCCTATAGCCACGTCCACCCCTGTTTCTTCGGTTCAAGCCGCTAATTCCTTATTACATCCCAAGCCTGTTCAGGTACATAAATGGGGAGTTTCGTTTTCTTGTGAAGGTCACTATGACCAAGTTATTTCATTTTTGGATAGGGTGGAATGTCTTCGGATTTCAAGAGGTGTGAGTGAGGAGGATCTTTTTGCAGCTTCTGCTGAATTATTTACAGGCCATGCTTTTACGTGGTTTATGAACAACCGTGGTAGCTTTACCACTTGGACTGGTTTGGCTCAGAAACTAAAATCCGATTTTCTGCCTTATTCTTTTCAAACTGATCTCTTAGACGAAATCAAGAACCGCAAGCAGAAACCGGGAGAATCAGTGACTATGTTTATTAACACTATGTTGGGTATGTGTAGTCGTTTAGATACTCCTTTAACAGATAATGCAAAAATTAAGATAATTCTAAAATGTTTGCTACCTTTTTACCATGCCTAATTGGCACTTGTTGATATAGCCACTATCGAAGACCTGACAGATAAGTGTAAACGGTTAGAAGAAACTCTATCCTGGTCTTTTCATCCTCCTACAACATCTAATCCTGGTGCTGGATTTACCTCTCACTCCTCGAGAAATCGTTCTTGGCAATCTAGACCCCATACACCGAATGTGTCTGTGACTACTTCTTCTTTTTCTTGCTGGAATTGTCGGGAAGCTAATCACGCATTTCGTGATTGTACCAGACCCCAAACGCGGATTTTTTGCCACGGTTGTGGTAGAGACATCACATTAAAACGTAACTGTTTTAAGTGTTCGGGAAACGAGCATGCAGAGGCTCGTACCCTGAGCGTTCCTCAAACAGCAGCCCCATCAGGGAATATGACCGCAGCTGTAGACGAAGCTTCAGGTCCAATACCTGCCAGCAGCTCGAACACACCCTCTCAGGAAGCAAGAAACACTTCCAACCGGAGGCCAGCACGCAAACCGAAATCAGGGAAAAAGTAATTGTTAGTAACACTTCAGTTGACTCGTACGGTTCGCTTGATCGTAGATTATCCCCTCCAGTCTTAAACTGGAATTTTAGTAATAAGCATAATCAAGACAAGGAAACAGTTCCAAATTCTATACCAGGTTGTACGTTTGTAAATAATAATAATATGTCTATGTTAATACCAGATAATTTTGAAAATAAATCAGATATTTTGGATTTTGATATAAATTCGTTATTAGTTAGGAAACATAATGATAACCGACCTTATCTTGAAATTGAAATTTTAGGACAATCTTGTTTAGCTCTATTAGATAGTGGTTCTAACATTTCTTTAATAGGTTCGAATTCGCTGAAATTGTTAGAAAACACGGATATTAATGTTATGCCTATTTCTTCTCTGCAAGTCTCTACTGCGGATGGTGCTATCCAGTCAATTACAGGTAAATTTGACACAGAAATCGTAGTTGCCAATATTCGGAAAATGATTACATTGTATGTTATCCCTTCAATTAGAAATTCTATAATTCTTGGCATGGATTTCTTAAATGCATTTAATAGTACATTAAACTGTTCAGATTTTTCGTTGTTTATATCTTCCTTTAATGTCGCAACTGTAAGTGCCATTCGTGAGTTCTCTAGTTTGTCTAGCTTAGAACAAAACCAGTTAGAGAATATTATCTCTAAATTTTCTTCTATATCTTCCAAAGATAAATTAGGCCGTACACATTTAATATCTCATACTATCGAAGTGAACACTTCAACTCCGTTTAGACAATATCAATATCCCATACCTCAGGCATGGCAAGCAGATTTAGGGAAAGAAATTGATACGATGCTCTCTCTAAACATTATCGAACATTCGAATTCTTCTTATTTTTCGCCGTTATGGATGACAAAGAAGAAGGATGGATCATTCCGAGTATGCTTCGATGGTCGCAAACTTAATAGTATCACTACTAATCGAGATGCTTATCCCATCCCTCGGATAGATATAATTCTGAGCAAACTTCAGAATGCCAAATATATCTCTTCGATCGATTTATCCAAAGCCTTCTTACAAATTCCGTTAAGCGAAGAGAGTAAGAAGTATACTGCTTTCGCTGTCAGTGGTAAAGGGTTATTTCAATTTGTCACAATGCCTTTCGGTCTAGTTTCAGCTCCGCAAACAATGTGTCGTTTAATGGACTTGGTTATTGGTCCCCAACTCGAACCATTCGTATTCTATTATTTAGATGACATCATAGTTGTTACTCCTGATTTTTCTTCACATATTGAAATATTGGAGAAATTATTTTCACGCCTTAAAGAGGCTAATCTCACTGTTAATTTAGAGAAATGTAATTTTTGTCGTCCTAATTTGAAATTTCTAGGATATGTTGTTGATCATCAAGGTTTGAGAACAGACCCTGATAAAGTAACCGCTATTAAGGACTTCCCCATTCCTAAAACTACTACACAATTACGTAGGATCTTGGGCATGTGTGGTTACTATCGTCGATTTGTGCCTTCTTATTCTACTTTATTATCACCCCTTACTGACCTCCTTAAGAATAGAAAAAAGGGCCAGACTATCACCTGGACTCCTGAAGCCGATGATGCTTTTCATCGCATTAAGGAAGCTCTTACCAGTGCTCCGGTCATGACTTCACCTGATTTCAGTGAACACTTCTATCTCATGACAGATTGTTCAAATACCGCTTCAGGTGGTGTACTCTTTCAGATGAAAGATGGTTCTGAACACCCCATAGCCTATACTAGTAAGAAGCTTAATAAGGCTCAGAAAAATTACTCCACTACAGAGCGTGAACTCCTTGCTATTATTCATGGCTTGGAGGCTTTCCGTTACTATTTAGAAGGTCGTAAGTGCACCCTTATTACTGACCACAGTTCATTATTGTGGATGCATTCTATGCGTAACCCCTCCCAACGTTTGTCTCGATGGATTTGTAAGTTGTCAGCCTTTGATTATAATATCGTCCATCGTAAAGCAAATGGTGTTGTAGTAGCTGATGCTTTGTCTCGAACATTTGATGTCAATCTTCTTGACTTATCCACTTTAGTTCCGGATGCATGGTATCAGAAAATGTTGTAAAAAGTTACTCAAACACCTGATCAGTATCCTGATTTTAAAGTAGAAAATAATATCCTTTATAAGCATGTCGTTAGTTCAGTGGAAGCTTTGTCTAATATGTCTGATTGGAAGATTGTTGTCCCAACAGCAAACCGGGATGAAATTCTTCGTACATTTCATGATAATGTGACATCTGGTCATTTTGGTTCTTATAAAACATTTAGTAGGATAGCCGAATTATATTATTGGCCTGGCATGCGCAACTATATTAAGAAATATATATCTAGATGCAAAGTTTGTGCTACTTGCAAGCCAAGTACTATGCCACAAGCTGGATTAATGGGTACTTTTAGGAACATTGACTTCCCATGGCAGATGATATCCATGGATCTGATTGGACCATATCCTCGTAGCTACAATGGCTATACCTATTGTTTGGTGGTTGTGGACTACTTTACAAAATTTCCACTAGTTTTTCCTCTTCGGAATGCCACTGTCCCTGCCATTGTGAAATATTTGGAGGAACAAGTCTTTTTGTTGTTTGGTGTTCCCCAAATTGTGTCTTGTGACAATGGTCCTCAATTTGTGTCTAAGGCTTTTAAAGACCTTCTAACTAAATACAAAGTTCAGAGGATCTTTTATAATGCTGCATACCATCCGCAAGCTAATCATATGAGCGAGTGAACCGCAGTATTGTAACAGCCCTTAGATCATACACATATCCAGATCACAGAGCTTGGGACCAGTATATTCACTCAATAGCCCAAGCCATAAGAACTTCGGTCCATGAAGTTACTCAATGTTCTCCAGCTTATTTAAATTTTGGTAGAAATATTGCTTTGTCTGGTGATTATTTTGGTTTAATTTCAGACAATTCCACAAATCTCCCTCAGATCTCTGAGAAGCTTCATCGTTTAGATGATATTCAGACTTTGCCTCCAATATTTGCAGACATCAGGAAGAAGTTAAAATCTTCTTACCTTAAGTCACAGAGTCAATACAATTTGAGGAAAAGAGATTTGCGATTCTTTGTTGGTGATCGGGTATTAAAACGTAATTTTGTTAAGTCAAGTAAAGGTGATGCTATTTCTGCCAAATTTTGTCAGAAATATGTCCCATGTGTTGTCAGTAAAGTAATCTCTCCTTTAATATATGAATTAAAAGATAGTTCGTCCAACAAGAAACTTGGTCGATTTCACATAAAGGACTTACTACCAGATAATACTGTCAACGATTTAGCATCTTCGTCATCAGAAGAAGAAGATTAACTTAACAGTTTTGATCAAGTTAATTCCTCTTTCTAAATTTCAGAAATACTCGATTGTTCAATGAATAGGTTAATGCTTGGATTTTGATTTTAGTCACCAGATAGGGACTCTATGTTTTATCTATTATAGTAATCTTTCTAGCTTTCCATATTCTATGTATCTGAGATGTCATTAGATTATTATTGAGATTTAGCTTAGTTTGGCTTAATATTGAACTGGTATGGAACTGTTAACACCTTGTATGTGATTATGCTTATATATGTCATCACTTGTATATTAGTGTATCTACATAATAGGTTTAGATTAGTATTATCTCGTTTTGTATTTGATTTTGTAGTTTCTACTGGAAAGTTATTTCAATGCTTAGCATGATTCCTTGGTACATTAGCTTGTTTTTGTCTAAAGAAGTCATTGTGATATTTGTTTGGGTAAATGCAATTTTAGTATACAGTGTGATTCAAAAGTTATACTGCATGTGTCCAAATTTTGATAAAGTTAATTGAGATTAAATTTATGATAAACACTATGAAACCATTTCATTATTTATTGTAGTGAACATTTCTGGGGAAAGTGGTTTGCCTAGCTTGGCTATGCAAATACGTGGGTTCGAGACTTGTTGCTTATCGACTGTGCACCTGATAGGAAGCAGATTTCATTGCTCACAGTTGCCTAGTTCCAAGCCTACCTCAATTAGTTCAGATGCTGAATCTTTATGATAGAATGTTTAATCATCATTTTAATCATGTATTGGGCATTCTTATTTGATTTTCAGTTTACATTCATTCTGAAGAGACTTAGTCTTAACTTGTATGTTTATCTATTCTTAAGTTTACTATTTTATTATTCTGATAATGATGGTAACTTCTTTGATATATTGAAATATTGTAGCTTTTGTATTCACCGGGGGATTATTTTGTTCAAGCATCATCTTTCCGAGGAACTAAATTTTTTCTGGTTCATATGTACCTTAGGGTCAGGATCAATATCCTGTTCTTTGTGAGTAACTAGGGAACATTTTCTTAATCTGCAGTTTCTTTAGAAATTGATTTACTTGTTCTCTAGTATTTACATAATTGGTTTTATTTATAAGAGTTATTAATATGTGACTTCTTGAATTCTTTCATGAGAGATGACTTCGAAATATTGGTTAGCTTCTTCTGGCCATTCTTATCAATCTGTTGTAGCTATAGCTATAGTTAGAGAGTCCCAGAGTAAGCTGACTTCTGTTAGGTCAACTATTCAAGTAGTCACCCTTAGATAGATCTTCTATTGAATCTGATACAAATCTGATGATCAGTTGAGTTAGGGTCATGGTAACAAATATGTAATCATTATTAGCACATTTAGCGCTAAGTTGTAGCATTGCGCAATTAAATCTGCCTGATTGTTCCACCTTGGATATGCTTCCCTATAAATCTGTTGTCCACGGTCGGATCAATTTAGGATAAACGTCTTGCTACAATAAATTTTCCCCTTTCTTGTTAATGACTCTTATATGTAGGTTAGGTTATCAGGTCTATTTTTTTTGCATGTTGAGAATTGGCTACGAAATTTTTACTGATTGTTCACTTTGGATATGCTCTATTTAAATCTGTTGTCCATCGATAGAACAATTTGTACTACTCGTGCCATTCGACATTTTTGTAGTAGAATTTATCTGAATTATGAAATTTAGCAAAGGGTTATAATAGACCTTAACTAAGTATGTTGGTACCATATGAGATATATCGGGCATTAATTCATCTCCATTTACATGACTCATAATTTGCGGTTAGGTATGATCGATCGAGTCAGCTGTAAGTGTGAGTAAGTTAGTCGTCGTATAGGTTATATTGAGTTTGTATTCGAATATTGTTGTTATGGTGTTCTTGTTGACTATAATTTGGGGTTTTATTTAAATCTACTAAATCAACTTGAACACAATTTGGTCTTTTTGGGTATATGTCACAGAGGACTGGTACTATGAGTTTGGACGGTGTCCAACGATAGGTTAGTTTATAGTAGTGTAGTATTCATAGGTTCTTGATATATTTTAGATATTTGTTTTCTTCACGGCTGTGTTGGATCCCACAGCGTGTGATTTTTCTCTGTGGATATTTGTATGGAGTATCGATATGGGTATATATATGTGTGTATATATATGTATATAAATGTATGTGTGTGTGTATATATATGTGTATATAATAAAAAAAAAAATTGTTCATAAGATCAATTTTTTTTTCTTACAAGTAATGGGGGAATGTAACGATGAGTGATACTCATCGTCACTTTATAATATGCATTTCAAAATATTTATTAGGAAAAGCAACTCCCAATAAGTATACAACCAAATATACTTCAGCGTGTAGTAGGTATTGCCTAGATTTTTACTATTTGGATGATGTTTGTAACTTTTGGGGAAATTCAAGTTTTATAAGTTGGTTCGCCTGGCGATGCCGGCATCCGGCTGGCGTGTTGGTCATTTCGGCAACCGCAGCGGTCCGGCACTTAGTTTTCGGCTTTTGATAAGGCAACAGTTCAATCTCCGCCGGTGGCCATTGCATAAGAAATAGAAATTTGGTTGACATATTAATTTATAAGAAGAGTAATTTACGTTGGAGGAAGTTTTGTTTTGGTTTTGTAGTGTGGAGTGTTTCAAGAGAAGAGTTTTTATTTTTCAACTCCGTTTTTGGAAAGCAATGGCCACTGGTGGAGAAGGAGAAGGAGAAGTAGAAGATTAAGTCAAGTCACAGCTTTTATTTTTTTGGAAATGGAATAAAATAACTTTGGGAAATTTTGGGCGATTTTGTTACTTTTATGGAATATATGTTGATTTGCCAGTCATAGAAGCGTACCTCCTTGTGGATGACAGTACCCCCCCAGGTTTGGGGAAGATTGGAGGATAACTTGGATCTCCAACCATTCATCTAGCAGGATTTTGGAGAAGAAACCAGCTCTCACTTGTAGAAGCAACAGGTTTTATAGTAAAATTTACGTTTTCAATTTTTGTTCAATAATATCTTTCAACTTTAATAGTTTTAATAACTTTGAAATAAATAACTTTAATAATAATATAAACTCACTTTGCTAAAATTTAATAACTGTCTAATATTTAATATTTTTCAACAAATTTTACCTTTCACCGCTCACATCATTCATTTAAAATAATCTGAAGGTTATAAATCATCGTGTAAAGGTGTTGTATACAATATCTAGGTGTTTATTCCCTTATTTCATAACCTTTATTTCAGTTATTAGATATTGTACTCAGGTTTATCACTTTAGGTCAGATACGGAATTGTCAGCCAATATTGTGATCAATATCAATATAATATTTTTGTTTAGGTAAATAACTTGTAATTTCAAATAACTGTCTTGGTATAATTAATTAAATTTTTGTGTTTTATTTTTTTTTTCTGTAAATCTCAGTGTCGACAGGAGCGTATCCTTCTAGCACAACAGGTACTAGTTAGCTAGTGTATAAATTTGTATATATAGGGGTTATAGGTATTTTTTTTTTCATTAAATTGGTTGGTTGTACATACTTATATGTTTTATTATCCTACCTTTTAATAGTATTAGTTAGGTACAGCAATATAGGTCACGTGGAGAGCAATATATTCTATTCTTTCCTGGCGCTCAACACTACTTCTGAATATCTTCTTGGTCAATAGTTCTTTTCTTGTCATTACTCCTTACATTAATTTATTTTCTTTATCATTCAAGTATTTCAGTAGGTACCGTCTTACTAGGGCATGCAAATACGGCCTGATCCTTCCCTGAGCCCTACTGTTTAGTCTCTTCAATTTCCAGCTAGCCTATTTTGAGGAAACTTCCATAAATAAGTAATTACCCTTTAAAGCAATATCTATTCTGCCACAACACAACCTCGTTTCGTTACAGTGTTTCATTCATTTTCTTTGATGTTTCTTCCTGATTTTTATCCATTGCTTGTTTTGTTTCATCCTGATTTTTATCCATTGCTAGTTTTGTTTCTCTTTGATTGTCATCCAGTTTTTGTGACTGGAGTTGCATCAGTTGTAATAGTTTATCTATTCCTGATAATTCCTGATTTTCTGATGCCATGATTGTTGTTTCGAAAATATCTTCTTGTTCTATAAGTTCTTCTTGTTCCAAATGTTCTTCTTGTTTTTTGTTTTCTTTGCTTTTGCTTCTGGTTGTTATCGACATGTAGTTAAAATTTATCCCCGCCTAATATGAAATTCGAAAATACCTTGTATGCTGTCGAGACGAAAATTTTTCTCTCTCCAAATATAATCAATTTATCCCACAAATTTTTAAATATTTCAAATCCCAAATCAATCAAAAATAAAATAAATATGTAAAAACTGTACCTAGATAAAAAATTAAGTCAAACAAATATTTCAAAAATTTCAAATATATCAACTTTTTCCGACGGGCAAATAAATTTTCCTTCACCTGTTTTTCCGTTCCCTATTCCCTTCAAATTCACAACCAGAGATACTTTAATGCCCTAACGTTGGCTCGCCATGTTGTTGTGATCTGCTTCTTATTTAATTTATATTAATTATTATTTATTTGGTTAATTATTTAATTGTCGCAAATCATACATCAAGATTGAATAAAAAATCTCAGGGTGTTTTTTTATACTATTAAAAAAAATCCAAATTATCTCACGTTATACTTATCTTCTCTCGTGGGTTCAGTATCTCTGAGTTGATCCTAATCGGGATAAAATAGGGAAAAGAAATAAAGCAAAATATTAAAATAAAAATACAGAATTGTCTTTTATTTATCAAATTAATACTATGAAATCTATCGAATCTAAAAACCTGTGGACACAGATGTCTGAATGAAATTTATACTACTTAAATTTATTATCGTTACAAAAAAAAACAATTTATCGGTTTGTTCCCGATGATTTTGGTAAAACAAACTAAACCAAACAAATTTATGTCTTCGCAAGATTACCTACATTTACTATTTATATTTTGAAAAATTGGAATTTTAATTCATATGCTTTTTACTCAAAAATCTATTTCCCGAACATAAAAATCTCTTTCACATAAATTGACTGACCTTTTTGCTTCCCTCACTCGGATGTCTTCTCGTGACCCCAAACAGCTCTCCCTCGTTGATTATGTTAAAGGCTACTCATCAAAGCCTCTCTCCGTTGTCCAGCTTCAAAACTATCAGCATACCAGCACTATTCTCCAACAAACCGTGTCTCTTTGACCCGTTCTCGATTCAAACAAAATTCCAAAAATTCTCTGCTCTCCTTCTCACAATAATACAGAATCAAAGAGGTATTTCGTCTCGATTTGATCTGTCTCTCGTTCCACTTTTCAACACTATTCTCCACTATCAACCAGCCACTGATATATGCTAACTATCTCTGCACTTAACTCGTCGAGACCGCTCTTTCTCGCTGCCAACAACACAATGAATAATTTTTCAACCTCTCTCCATCATCCAATCCATCTTTTCCCCTTCCACATTCCAAGAATCAAAACATTGACTTTTCCATTTGACAAACAACAGTCACCCTCAAATTTGTTCCGACAATCCTAATTACTTTCGGAGAAACTCTCCCACATATACTCGTATTGAAATGAAGATATTAAAATTCCAACTTTCTTTTCAATTATCAATTTCGAGAAATATTGATAATTACCTATACAGTAAACAATTTTTTTCCATTTTAAATCTAAATACATAGTTCTTTTCACTTTAATTATTCACAAAAGTCTTTAATGGTTCCGCGGAAAGCTCGTTAAAAGAGAAATCTATTTACATCCTAACTAAATTCTAATAAATTTTAAAACAGCTCAATATACAGGGTGTATCAAATTTATGTGCCCGCGTTATTAAAAAAAATTAATTTAATTTTTATTTTGCTTTTGATTGATAAAATGCAAACACAATAGTATATGTGTGTCGTATTACTTTATTGTCATCCAGTACTTTTTTGACTTTTTTGTAGTTTTCTAACGACTTTACCTGCAATTTTATTTAATTTCCTTTAAGTACTTCGTAATAGTAGTCTTTTGCGCTATTGTATTATTTAATATTTTGATTAATGGAGGTATTTTTTCAACGTAGTGGAGAATAAATGGTGGTACTTTCTCCTTGTTTTCTTGAGGGGTAATATCATTACTAGTTTCGTTTTTTTCTGTAGACGTTATAGATGTTAGCTTTTCAAAACAGTTTTGGGTTTTGATTTCATGATTTGGGCGTTTTCTTGTTTCTTTTGGGCTATTTGGTAATATTTTTCTCTTTTTGCTTCTTACTTCTTGGAAGTCGTTTGGTCTATCTACTACTTAGTCTGCGCTGATGATTGATTGTGTATCCACGTCTCCCTTTGTGTCCGAGTCACTGTAGTATTCGGAGTTTAGTTCCCCTGATTTCCATTGATTTTGTGCATTACTGTTTGAATCATGTTGTGGGTGCAGAGTTTCAGCTATTTGAATTGGCTGGTTTTGGATTTGATTTGATAAGCCCATGTAATATGTTTGCACAGGATGCATCATGTGGTTGTATTGCTGTTGATACATCATAGGTTGAATATGAGTGGGATGTAATGGCATATTGTTTACACTAGAAAAGCATACTTGCCTGCATACTTGGTATAGTTGTAGGGCATTGTGGTTGGTAATTGTATCCAGAGTTAGTCGTAACTGGAGGTACACCATCGCTATTTCTTTGCATCTTTCACTGCTGTAAAATTCACTTTAGTAAAAATTTTTGTATTTATTTCCTGGACTAACAGGTTCAGATTTATTATTATTATTTTTTGTTTCTTTTCACTGACTGCCGATAACACCGACCGAAAATGAAGCACAAAAAACCGATATTACGTTAATCGATAATAGCAAAGCGATAAGAAAGTCTACACCGGTCGTCCCGTCTGATGGATACAAACTTCTTTTTGCATTTTACTAGTTTAATAAACGATAGTAATATAATTAAAATAAAACACATTCACATACATTTTGAAATAATTAGCTTTTACAATGAGGAACGAATACAATAATACAACCGCCTCGTGCGATGGCTCGTGCTAGAACTTGAACAAAACTCTAATAGGTATAATTTTATTAGCTTAAAATTATTTATAAGGATGGAGACGTTCGGCTACAAACTATGTTCATTAGCCAAAGCGTATTGTAATAGAAGATTATCAAGAATGAAAATAAGCGGGTCACACAATATTCCAGCTACAAAAGAGCTGCTATGATTATTACATGGCCCAAAAATGTATTTCCATATTGATGGAAACTAAAATTCTAGTTTTATTTTGAAAGATTTTTTCATAATACTTGCTAAATTTGAAGTAAAACGTGTCACAAAAGAGTAGGTACCTATTGTAAACTTTTAAGCGAGAGGCAGTGGCGTACTGAGCATACACCATACTCCAGTACTGAGCGTACTGCGCGGAACCAGGTTCCGGGCCCCGCTGGGCCCGCTCTAACGCGCTTTTTGCTTCTTTTGTTTTTAATTTGATGGGAACATTTTGAACTACAGAAGTAGACCCTCTAGGAGACATAACTGCTTAATAAGAATATCTATTCATAAAAAATTTGAAACAAAATTTATTTTATTATAAGAAACACAGGAACGCTTTTATAAAGTTTACCTGCTTACCGAAAACCTTATTTGCTTAAAGACTAACACTTGTTTAAAAACTAACCGCCGACGCGACGTCTGTTTCTCCGAAACTGTTCTATTCAATATTCAATGCAAGTTTTATACGATGGGTCATAAAAATAATCCCAATAAAATATACCTTATGCTCGTGTTTATAGCACCCTTAACCTACAGTCTGTACTTTTAGGTAATTTAATAACTGAAAGTAAATCCTAAATATAGGCAATAGTGGTCAGAATAATAAGGATAAAAATATAGACAATAATTTGTTTTTAAGAAAGTCCCGTCATTTGATAAAAGCTATCAACCCCACCGTTATCCAAGGTTTTTGATATTATTTTATTTAAGCTTGTTTTATCTCCCTAGAGGTTTGTATGTAATTATTTAACTTATTTATAAATGTATTATTAGCCCAGTAAATGAACGGGAAATTCGGCGATACCGTGTAATTTTCAGGGGCAACTCTGAATTGCATGAAAATTTTGATTTAGGTTCTACTTACCCTCCACTTCAAAGTTGAAATTGTGCCGTTGGCTGCTTTTACTTGGGGGGTGACAGTCACCCCTTCTCGGGAGTGAAAAATCATACGTTCAAGTAAGACCGGAAATGGATAAATTGACTGATTTTTACAACTCTTGTTCTATAGAATTTTTTTACGTAAGTCAATACTTTTCGAGTTATTTGCCATTGATGTTGATTTTTCGACAAAAAAACTACGTTTTCAGACGGTTTTTCGCAAATAACTCAAAAAGTAAATATTTTATCGAAAAAAATATCCTTAGCAAAAGTGTAGCTTATAAAAATCCCAAAAAAATGGTGTATCAGTAAAGTCTATCAATTAAATAAAAACAAAGTTGTAGTTTATGAAAAATACGTTCTTATTCGTCTAATTCCAAATCGAATAATTCAAGGTGAAATCACCGAAAAATTAAGCACTTTTCGGGAAAAATCCATTTAAACTTTTTTAAAGTGTTTATAAAAAGCTTTGTTTTAATTGTTAACAAAAGTTTTAGCATTAAAAATAAGCAAGTTACGCTCAAAATAAAGTTGGCCCTCTTTTTTGTAAAAAATCATGAAAATCTCGCCGGGTTTAGCTCCCCAAATGAAATTAATCGCTACCTCTTTACAAACAATTTACTTACCTATCTACACTCACCGGCACAAAGAACCGCCACCCCAAAAAATGGGTCATTTTTACTGTCTTGTATTTCCTAAACGTGATGTCCGATTTAAGTAATTTTTTTAATATGTTATAGCCTTATTCTTTAACAATATCGCTGTATTAATATTGTTGCTAGACAGGTACATTGTCATTGTATACAGGGTGTACGAATCAACTGTGTTTTTTTCTCAAACTTTGGAACACCCTGTGGAATGTTCTAGCTTTTATACAATACTGAAATTAAAACCCAACTATAGCCTCAGGTTTTCTTAACATTCTGTTTTTGATTCATTCGCTTATGTTGGATAATAAAATAGTTAGGCACTTTAACAACTACCCCTGTTTTTTGTCAATATAGGGTGTTTTTAAATAAGTACTCCAAACTCTAAGGGGTAATTCTGCATGATAAAATAATGACAGTTTGCGTTATAAACGTATGCCCGCAAATGCTTTCTTTCCGAGATAGGGGGTATTGAAATTGTTTTTACAAACTAACGATTTATTTATTGCTCTAAAACGGTTTGTGATATGCAAATGAAATTTGGTAGATTTTAAAAGATAGTTATTGCGCATTTTTTGGCATACAACTAAGAATTTTATATTCACCATTGACGTGCATACGGGATATATTTAAAATGTTTATACCCGTATGCACGCCAATGGTAAATATAAAATTCTTAATTGTATGCCAAAAATGCGCAATAGCTACCTTTTAAAATCTACCAAATTGCATTTGCATATCACAAACCGTTTTAGAGCAACAAATAAATCGTCAATTTGTAAGAACAATTTCAACACCCCCTATCTCGGAATGAAGAATTTACGGGCATACGTTTATAAAGCAAACTGTCAATATTTTATCATGCAGAATTACCCCTTAAAGTTTGCCGTACTTATTTAAAAACACCCTGTATTGACGAAAAACATGGGTAGTTGTTAAAGTGCCTAACTTTTTTATTATCCAACATAAGAGAATAAAACAAAAAACCTAATGTTAAAAAATCTGTGGCTATAGTTGGGTTTTAATTTCAGTATTTTATAAAAGCTAGAACATTCCACAGGGTGTTCCAAAGTTTGAGAAAAAAACACAGTTTGATTCGTACACCCTGTATACAATGACAATGTACCTGTCTAGCAACAATATTATTACAGCGATATTGTTAAAGAATAAGGCTATAACCTTTTAAAAAAATTATTTAAATCGGACATCAGGTTTAGGAAATACAAGACATTAAATATGACCCAATTTTTGGGGTGGCGGTTTTTTGTGCCGGTGAGTGTATTTTTTATATGATCCGTCAATCTCACCGGTTTAAAGTGTTTATTTTTGAAAGGGTTATAATTGGGAAGGCTTGAATGTATGCAAATATACTAATATACTAATCACGAGTGTATGCAAATTTTGAACAGCCATATCTTAACCAATTTTTGTCTTACGGAGAAACAAAATGAAACTAGCATATTTATAATAGCAAAACCTACATTTTTTTACTCTTTAAGATTTTTCTTATCGCTAATACTTTTTAAGTTATTTTGAAGAAATGAAATTTTTCAAAAATTTTTAGAAAATATTTTTTCAATATAAAACCAAATATTTTCAAAAATAAGCACTTCAAACCAATCAAACTTACAGATCATATTAAACAATACACATACAGTTAAAATAGGTGGTAAAGCGAAACGATTAATTTCATTTAGGGTGCTAAATAGAGCGAAGTTTTCACGATTCTTTTTTACCATAAAAAAGGGACCAACCTTTTTTTTCAGTGTAACTCGTTTATTTTTGTTGCTGTAAACTTTTCTAAAAAAACAAATTAATAATAAGCTTTTTTTCGATACTTTAAAAATGTTAATAAGGTTTTCCCGAAAAACGCTTCTTTCTTCGGTGATTTCGCGTTGAATTATTCGATTTGGAATTAGACGAATAAGAATGTATTTTTCATGAGCTACAACTTTGCTTCTACTCAATTTGTAGATTTTACTGGTACACCATTTTTTTTTTGTTTTTTTATAGGCTACACTTTTGCTAAATATATTTTTTTCGTTAAAATATTTACTTTTTGAGTTATTTGGGAAAAACGGTCAGAGAACGTAGTTTTTTTTTGTAGAAAAATCAACATTTTAAATCGCCAATAACTCGAAAAGTATTAAACACTTTAGTGTTTAAACTCGAAAAGTAAAAAACTTTATAGAACAAAAGGTGCTTAAAATAAGTCAATTTATCCATTTCCGTCCTCATTTTAAATACGCGTTTTTCACCCCCCGAGAAGAGGTAAATGTCACCACCCAAATAAAAGCAACCAACGGCACAAATTCAACTTTGAAGTGGAGGGTAAGTAGAATCTAAAGCCAAATTTTCATGCAATTCGGAGTTGCCCCTGGAAATTACACTCCAAAACGGTCATTTATTGGGCTACATATGCAATCTGAGAATATATTTTGTTGATATCAATTTCATTCGAATGTTAATTTTTTAAAAGCCGTTTTAGTTTTCCGGTATTAAGTTTTTTAATTATGACTGGAGATTTTTAGATGTAGAAAATTTTTAGAGTTTTATTAGGTATAAAAACGATAGGATTATTATTAACTTACTGTTTTAGTAGTCCATTGTTTTTTAAAAAAGTTTCTAACACCAAAAGTAATAATGTTGATATCTTTTTTAGGCGGTAAAACAGTCGAGGAAATTCACCCTCTAATTAGTATCGGAAATGAAATTAATCGTTACCGCTTCACAAATAACTTTAAAAATCCACGAGGGAAAATTTTTTTCTGTAGTTGGCTGTATACCATTTATTACAAAAAACCTTACGAGACAGTCCGAAATTACAGCAATGAAAATGGAGTTCATGAGAAGAAGTGCAGAATGACAACAACAGACCGCATTAAAAATGAGGAGATAAAACGAAGAATGGTAGTAGAACCAGACGTCCTGAGCTCATCGAAGGAAAACGTTTAATTTGGTATGGACATGTGAGAAGAGCAAATCATCTTCTTCTTTACGTGCCATCTCCACGACGGAGGTTGGCAATCATCATGCCTATTCTGATCTTAGATGCTGCTGCTCTGAATAGTTCGGTTGATGTGCATTCGTACCATTTCCTCAAGTTACGCAACCATGAGATTATTCTTCTTCCTACACTTCTCTTGCCCTGGATTTTCCCCTGTATAATTAATCAGATCAAGCAGATCATACAAGCTGGATATCAAAGATTTCGGATTGGAGCCCAATTGGCAAGAAAAGAAGAGGTAGACCCCGAAGATCATGGAGGGATGAAGTGAACGAGGCCAGGGTAAGACGACATGATACTACGACAAACAGAGATAAAGCCACTTCGAGAACAACTTTTAGCCGGTGCGCGCATGACGTCAGCGCCCGACAAACTTGTACGGAGACTTATGGGAAAGCATAGAGTTTTATACGGTTTTATACATTCTCGTGTTATTAAATAACTCAAATTGCCGTTTGTCTGTTCTGTTACACTGTTTAATTTATACTTTGATGAATTATTATAATCATACCAGTAAAAAAATACAATATATTATGTAGATACTGTACTAAAAAACGTAATAGTTTTTTCACTGCAAAAATTTAAGAGGTTTCTTGATATGCAGAAAACTTTAAATAAACTGCGTCAAATAAAAGATGCTTTATTAACAAATAATAAAAAAACTAAAGTTTCAAAAAAGTATTAAAATTACAAAAACAAAATTAAGTAGATAGATTTAGTTGGATTTAAAGAGGTGGCCGTTTAGCCTATTCCACTGCTACCTTTTCAGATCTATTGTGGTCCTCTAATTCTAGATTACATTCTTTAGTCTGGCCCTTTTTAAAAGGTCCAATAAGCCCCAATTCTCACCGCACATTCTTCTACATTTTCCCAAGGACATAGTAGCTTTCTGTGTGGTTTTCAGGATGTGAATATTCCATTTCAGCCTATGATCAGTATAAACCCCAAGGTATTTTGTTTTTTTTTTTCAAATGAAATCTCTGTTCCTCCCAGCATCGGTAGTTTTAAGCCTTCTAGTGCTGTCCTTTTGGTGCAGTTGGCGATTTGTTTTCTGAGCATTTATTATCAGCCTCTCTTATTTACACCGGTCGTCAACTATATTTGGGGCTGCTTACATTCTCCTAGATACCATCTGGGCAAACCTGCCCCTGATGACGATTGATATATACTTCTAAGTAAGTACTTCTATATAAGTCTTCTGTGGAGAGATTTTTGAGATCATCTACCCAGGTTGCTCAAAGTAGAGGTGACAGAACTCCTTGTGGACAGCCTCCACCTACTCTTGCTTTGATGGTTGCTTTAACTTTAGTTGATATTACTATCCTATCCTCCATGTATAACCTTATCTATCTGCATATTACTGCAATGATTGTTTATCGACTATCTATGTAGTCTAGATCCGCTAAGTTTAGTTTCAACAAAGCCACCACGAGAAGGGTGCAATCAAATATTACACACCCCCAATCAATGTTGAGACTACCCAGCGGTCTTGGGATGGTTTAAGGAGATGCAAAGTCCTAAGACTCTCCAAGCAAAACTCATCCCCTTAGATTAGTTCTATTCCAGCTCAGCTTTACGCCGACTAGAAAAAGAGCACATCCCTCGGCCCAAAGAAAAATACAAAACAAAAAAAACAACAAAAAAACAAAACAAAAATAAAAAAAAAAACAATATTACATTTGATTCATTTTACTTAACGATTTTTACAATTTTTTTTATATTTTAGACTTTTCTTTCAACTTTTGGTTTAAAACTCGCATTCGAAAATACATCCGACATCTAAAAAATAGTCTTTTTACATCATCAGATATTTTAACATGAACTGATCTTTCCAATAAAGATTTTTGATAATTTTTGATGCCAACTTTAATAGTGTCTCCATTGAATTGGCAAAAAATTTGTTATCTACACAAACCTATTTAAAATTAAGGGGTGGGGGATGTGGAAGGGAGGGAGTTGACAAATAACAGATGTATGTACCGTAAAAATGTGTCCCCCTTAGATCAAAAATCGACCTGTTTCGTCATTTCCTTAAAATCTAATAAATACTGCCAACCCTGTATTTGGCCCACTCTGTAATATATCCTTTCCAGTAGAAAAAACTTTACACAGTAAAACAATAAATTTATAATTTAAGATTTATATTCTGTAGCTGGGTGCAGGGGTATTGTGTAAGTCTATTTAACGACAGAAACTAATATTTCAAAATTTGGCGGTTGGTTCCTTGTTCTATATCTACATCCAATTCATTTTGTTAGTAAAATTTATTCGCCAAAACATTAAAATCTTTATAGAAAAGCAATCAATGTCTCACTTTAAATCAGTACCAATTTGACCGTACGGGCTGAAGTTACAAAACGAAACATTTACTCTCTGCTGCCGTCGAAAGTTTTCATAAAATTTTCCAATAAATAAAACTCGACTCTTTCAATGTAGCGCGAGCACAAATAAGGACGTTTTTCTCGCATAGGTACCCTTTATTCGAATCAAGTAATAATCGTAAACGTAAAACAACGATTCAAATCACTTTTACTACGGAATAATAAAGATCGCAAGCGAATCAACGCAGCCCGATGTAACGAAACTTATTTATAGGACTGTCTCCAGAGCCGAATCTGAAACTTTATCTCGATGAGATGTTTAGAAAACACAGCATCACAGAAAGTAATACTATTTATTAAAAATTAATACAGTTACTAAAAATAAATACAGCCTTTTATGTAAATATTTTATAAAGTTTTTGGTTTTGTAAATTTAAATACCCTGCCCACCAAAATTATTGCATACTTTATAATTATAATTTTATCCCATAAAAATCTTCACCCCATTCTACTCTATCTTTTCTCGTTCGTAAGGATATAGTGGCGTCATATTATTTGTCTGACTATTTCTTTCCAGTGATTTCTCTCCTGTGCGTATTATTTTACTTCGAAGAATGAGTAACCAGTCATATCCTTTATTTGATCTGACCATTGTACTGAGATCTTTCTCTGGATTTTTTGCCTTCAACTATTATTCCTTCTATGCCTTCTCTTCTTCTAGTTATATGTCCAAAATACCTCAGTAAATTTTGGTTTATAGTTTTGGTGAATCTAGCTTAAATGTTTTCTCAAGAAAACGACTCGATCTAATAGGCCTGGATCCCGCGTACCAAAAAAAGTTGACTATTATTATTATTAGGTACATAGAAATAAGGCCTGGGGTTATTTACAAGATAAATGAAAGAGTACCTACATTACAAAAATTGGTTATTATTAATAGCAAGTTGAAAATTTGTTACTAGCTTAACGGTGTCTAGTCGGACAAACTTTGATGAAGGGGAACACTGGAACAGGGGATTTTTTAATTGTGGAACTTAATTGTAGAACGTTCCATGATAAGTTTATTATTGTGAAAACTAGTGGGTTGTTTTTAAGTATATTAAATTGCAAACATTAGATAATAATATATGAAAAAACATTTTGGGAAAAACATGTTGGGAATTTTAATAAGTCCGATACGTAGAACATGCCAAATGACAGGAATGATGTTGGTATTGAACAGCAGTCTGATTTTTGCAGGAGAGTTTAATGAAAGAGTAACAAATCAATTGGAAATTTTGTTTGACAAAATACATGGAACATTTTCGTAGTCTGATGTTCGAAACCTGTAACCTGTTCCACAACTAAAACTTCCCCTGTGACATTGTTCCCGTACATCAAAGTTTGTCCGACTAGACTTCCTTTCCTTCTATGAACGTCGATAATCATTTCAGTGACTTTTTAAATAAGCTTGTCTGTATCTTCAATAAAGAATTTTCTTTAATCACAATTAAGCCAAATCATCACAAACCCTGGACTACCAAAGGTGTCCGCAAAACAGCCAAAAATATGCGTTCACTACTGTACATCAAGAAATTTACTACCGACGTCTCTGTTACTGAATATATCACCAAGTACAGGACAATCTATTTAAAACTTATAAAATCAGCTAAAAAATTGTACAAATGATTGTACTATCAAAATCGTCTGAGAAGCTCTAAACTGTTGCAAAAGAGACTTGGTCCATAATAAACGATCTGCGAAATAAAACTCACACAGCTCAAACATTTTCCCTTCCAGACCCAAAAAATCTAAATGAATACTTTGTTAGTGTGAGTAAAAATATAACATCAACTATTGTGTCTCAACAAGATCCCATTTTCTATCTTCCTAATTCAAGAAAGGTCTCGAATTCATTCTTTATAAGACCGGTTGATAAATCTGAACTGACAAAACAATCAATAGTGTCAAAAGCAAACCTTCCTGTAGTACCGATGGACTATCTATAAAAATTTTCTCAAATCTCCTAGACCGTGTGTTGGGAGTCCTGATCTCTCTAATTAATGATTCTTTTGAGAAAGGTAAATTTCCAGAGTGCCTAAAGACGGCCATCATTATTCCTCTTCATAAGGGTAATGAAAATCTAATGCCTGAAATTATAGACCTACTGCATTACTACCGGTACTCTCCAAAATTATTGAGAGACTCATAAAAGCCCGAATTATGTCCTTTGTCGTTAATAACAATATTTTATCACAAAATCAATTCGGCTTTTTAAATAATAAATGTACCACAGATGACAGATGCCATGTTTTCTGTACTACATGAGGCTTATCAAGTATTAAACAATAATCTACACACTGCCACTGTTTTTTGTGATTATGTCAAAGCTTTTGATTGTGTAAATCACGACATTTTGATAAAAAAACTAGATTTCTCTGGAATTCGAGGTATTTCTTCGAACTGGTTTCAATCTTACCTGGATAATAGTAAATAGCCGGTTAGAGCAAACGATACAGACTCTAGTCTCAAAAATGTTGTATGTGGGGTACCACAAGGTTCAGTATTGGGTCCTCTACTTTTCCTTATCTTTATTAATCACATCACTAGCTTAACAATCGATGGAGAAGTTTTTCTTTTTGCTGGTGATACCAGTATCACTTGGAGCAACTCAAATATGGCAACTCTTCATGTTACTGTAACTTCTGATCTACTCACAATAAAATCCTGCTCCGATTCAAATTTACTCACTTTTAACATAGATAAAACAGTAGCATTATCGTAGAAAGGAGCTCTTCAACCCTTACCTCTTCATAACAGCCAGATCAATATCGTTGATTCTGTAAAATTTCTTGGTATTTGTTTAGATAGCAACCTTAAATGGTCTCTTCATATTGATGTGTTAAGCAAGAGACTATCCTCAGCTTGCTTTGCAGTAAGATCTGTTTCGAAGGAAATTAACTTAGCCTCTTCCAAAATAACATATTTTTCTTTGTTCGAGTCCCGTCTTCGATATGGTCCCCCTTTTTGGGGTTCTGGTACGGCTGTCCAATCCGATGTTATTTTTAAATTACAAAAAAGAGCAATAAGATATCTGCTTTGCCTCAGAAGAACAACACATTGCAGAAGCTACTTCAAAGATCACAGGAATCTAACACTACCTTCTTTATATATTTTAGAAACTGTTTGATTAATTCGTAAACATCTACATGTCTCTCCAGCAAGACCTAGACATGACTATTCCACCAGAAATTCTACCTTTGACATCTATTTACCGATCCAGTCCAGTGAGTTAGTAAAGAAATCTATATTATATTCTACAAAAAAACTTTACAACCATCTCCCTCTACAAATTAAATCTGCAACATCTTTCCCCAATTTCCGTAAAATGACAAAAGCCTATTTATCTGAAAGACCATATTATTCAATAGCAGAGTTTCTTAACCAATAACTAAGAAAGTACAGTAATTTTATTTATAAGTAAAATCTTAATCTATATTTGAGTGTCATATGCAGCAGCTTAACTTAACTTATTAAATTTCTTAAGGTAAATTATGCAATTTGAAATTTTTTTAAATTTTGCAATAGATTGTTTCTGTATTTTGTTTCACTGTTTCACTTCATACACCTGGACACAAGTCTAAGGTACACCAAACATTTGAGTAAAAGAGCCCAGAAAGTAGACGAAAGAACTACTGCATTATCAAAGATTATGCCAAACGTCGGCGGACCTAGAAGCCATAAAAGAAGAATATATCTTCAGGTAGTGCATTCTACCCTTTTGTATGGTGCCCCCATATGGTACGAAGTCTTGAGAATGCCAAAGTATAAAAACATGTTAGAAAAATGGCAAACAAAACCTTTCTTCATACTAACAAGTGCGTACCGGACGCATCTAAACATTCCGTATATGTATTTGGAACTTAGGAGTTTTCTATTGGTTCGTTGCAGCACGCGGTCATATTTTAACCAATAGGCGGCGAGGTCCCAAACGCATATACTGAATGTTATTCGGTTCTAAATTCATATACGGAATGTTAAATATTCGTACACCGAAAAAAAAAGAGTTTTTATTAGAGTCTGTTAAAAGGAGATTAATTTTAAAGTACTTGTTATTGTATTATTAAATAAAAATAAGACAATTATAGTATTTGGAATGTTATTTGGTGCGAAATTCATATATGGTATGTTAAATATTCGGAGAACAAAAAGACGATTTTTATTAAAGCCAGTTAAAATGAGACTGGTTTTTAATAATATATTATACAACGAGCATTTAATGATGGTCATTATGAAGCGAGTATAAGGGATACGAAACGAGCCGTCTAGCGGCGAGTTTCGTATAGAGTACGAGCTTCTTAATGATAACTAAATGCAAGTTGTATACACGATTTTTTCTACGATCGTTCACAAAAAAAATATATTCAACTTTATTAATTTTGTATCGCAAACAAATTAAGTAGTTTGTCAGTCTGACAGTTTGTTTACATATTGAGAACTGTCAAAGCGTATATATTTGACTCGCCATTGGTTACTGCGCGTGTGCCACCTTTATCGCGAATGTCATATCGCGATTTTATTGGTTAAAAATTTGTATCATATTGAAAATCTGTATCATAATGAAGTTCCTTATGATACAGGTAGTGACATCATAATTAATATATTATAGTATGAGAATAGAAAAATTATTGTTAATGTGTTATTAAAGATCCATAAGGAAAAAGGTTTTCCTGTAGTTGGCTGTATACCATATAATATAAAAAAAGGAATAAAGTCCTTTATAAAAGATCTATACTTAATATCCCTAAAAAGAGCCTACATCACAGAACTAGTTTTCGATTGGTTTACCAATCATCATCAGTGCTTTCCTAAAATGAATATAACCTTAGAAAATGGTGCAAAGGTTTTAAAATTTTGACTACGGTTAAAAAAACTTGTACGTTATACTCACGTGATCTTACATGCTATGCACCAAAATATTTGTAATTATGTAATATATGTAAATAAAATTTTTAATATTATATTTTGGTGGTTAGCATGGTAAGAACACGTGAGTAGGTATAACATACGACTTTTTTTACACGTAGTCAAAATTTTAAAACCTTTGCATCATTTTATCAGGTTATATTCATTTTAGGAAAGCACTGATGATGATTGGTCAATCAATCTAAAACTAGTTCTGTGATGTAGCCCTTTTTAGAGATTTTAAATATAGACGTTTTATAAACGACTTTATTCGTTTTTTTTGTATTATATGTTATACAGCCAACTACAGGAAAACCTTTTTCCTTGTGGATCTTTAATAGTACATTAACAATAATGTTTCTATTCTCATACTATAATATATAAATTATGATGTCACTACCTGTATCATAATGAACTTCATTATGAATCGCATTATGATTTCGCGATAAAGGTGGCACACGCGCAATAACCAATGGTGAGTCAAATACATACTCTTTGACAGTTATCAATATGTAAACAAACTGTCAGACTGACAAACTACTTAATTTGTTTGCGTTACAAAATTTATAAATTTGAATATATTTTTTTGTGAGTGATCCTAGAAAAATCGTTTAAACAACTTGCATTTAATTATCATTATGAAGCTCGTACTCTATACGAAACTCGCCGCTAAGCGGCTCGTTTCATATCCCGTATACTCGCTTCATAATTACCATCATTAAATGCACGTTGCATAATATATTATTAAAAACCAGTCTCATTTTAATTGGCTTTAATAAAAATCGTCTTTTTGTTCTCCGAATATTTAACATACCGTATATGAATTTCGCACCAAACAACATTCCAAATACTATAATTGTTTTATTTTTATTTAGTAATACAGTAACAAGTATTTTAAACTTAATCTCCTTTTAACAGACTCTAATAAAAACTTTTTTTTTCGGCGTACCAATATTTAACATTCCGTATATGAATTTGGAACCGAATAACATTCCGTATATGCGTTTGGGACCTCGCCGCCTATTGGTTAAAATATGACCGCGTGCTGCAACGAACCAATAGAAAACTCCTAGGTTCCAAATACATATACGGAATGTTTAGATGCGTACCGCACTACATCGACGATTGCCCTTCAGGTCATATCTTATGCAAAATATGAAGAAAGTGTGTCTAACATTCACAACATAATGCAGGGGTCCCGCAAGGCAGAGCCTTGGGATCAATTCTCTACGAAATCTTTAAAGCTGATTTCTTAAGTGGAGAAAATATCTACACTAGCAACATTTGCAAATGCCACTGCAATTCTGGTCAAAAACCCAGATCCCATAGAGGCAGCTTAAATATTGAAACAAAACATACATTTAATTGAAATATGAGCTGGGAAATGGAAAATAAAGATCAACGAAGCAAACTCAGTTAACATGGTACCTATTTACTAAATATCACCTAGAAACGAAGAATATCCTTCTCTATAACAAGAACATTCCTAAAAATGATATTGTAAAATATCTTGAATTACACCTTGATGAGGAGCTAAAGTGGAGAATACCCATGTGGAAGAGGAAGCATTTAGGAATGAAATTAAAAAACACTACTGGTTGGTCGGCTGTAAATCTTTATCTTTATACATATAACAAAATATTATTGTATAAAGAAATCAGCTGGCCCATCTGGATATATGAGATTGAACTGTGGGAAACTGTAGCACCTAGCCATATTAGAGCGATTTCAATCAAAGGTTCTTCGTGACGCCACTGACGCGCCGCGCGCCGTGATCCAGTCCAAATGCAGAGATTTACAGGGATTTGAAGATGGAAACAGTGAATCTAATGATCGTCAAATACAGTGATAAATATTTTAAACGACTGGAAAATCACCCCAACAAAATTTAGCAGTGACAGTGAATTTATTGGACAACTCTTCATCTTGACTTACCACTTAGACAAGTGTCTATAGTTAGTTTTAGTTATTAGTAAAAAACTCACTAGGAGTTGATAGTGATTGGAGTAAAACTCTTATTTATTTATGTTCGATAATAAAAATGCTTAATGTTACTTACTAAGATGTAACAGATTGTATTTTAAAACAAATAAAACAAATGTAACAACATTATATTTTGATTTCTTAAACAATTTTCTTTTCTCTTGGACCACATAATGGCTATAATGTTTGCTGAACGAGCATACAATTGTTACTTGCTTTGTTTATGCCGAGTGGGCCAAATAAAACCGTCCACCTCGATATTTGGCAGTATTTATTAAATTTTAAAGAAATGACGAAATAGGTCGATTTTTGATCTAAGGGGACACATTTTTACGGTACATACATCTGTCATTTGTCCACCCCCTCCCTTCCACTTCCCCTTATTATTTTTAAATAGAAAATAGGGGTCGTGTGCTAGCTCATTTGAAAAGTTATTAAATTCTCTATTCAGTAATATATACTGTGTAAGAATAAGAATGTGTTTAATTTATTTAATTAAAAATACATTCTACTGCTGCCACAAAAGAGAAAAAAATGTTTTTTGATAAATAAAAATTGCTTTTCGCTTAATTTCAATGTTCAAGCTGCCACCCATCTGCCTCTTGGTAGGTTGAATATTGAATTTAAGCAATAAATAATTATGTCAATGTTAATATAAATGAATACATAATTGACCTACCTTTCAAATGAGCTAGCACACGACCCCTATTCCCTATTTAAAAACAAGGAGTCGTCGAAGTGGGAGGGAGGGGGTTGGCAAATGACAGATATATGTGCCGTAAAAATGGGTCCCACTTAGATCAAAAATCGACCTGTTTCTTCATTTCCTTAAAATCTAATAAATACTGCCAAATATCGAGGTGGACTGTTTTCTTTGGCCCACACTGTATACCTATTTTCGGTTTTAAAAGTTTTCGTTCACTCGAAAAAAAGACAAAGCGGCGCCGTTTTTGTTAAATTGTTTTTTGTTTTCGTATCTATTCCTGATGCTGATAATATTTCCGGTTTTTCTCCAATTTCATTTTTGTTTATGTGCCATTAAGAATGATTCAAAGAACCACCTCACATCTCTTCAGATTCTGAGCAACTCAAGTTTGGGTGTCTCAAACAGACACTGACCAATGTATTTTGTGCTGCCAAAATAACGTGTTTTATTTGTCCCTACCAAACTCATTGTTCCGATTTTATATTTCAGATAAGACGTACCTACACCTGAGGGGCAGAACTAGTGGAAGCCTTAACAATTAGCATCCAGTGATATAGCTAGTCACTTCACTATTATACATACATTGTGGTAGGGGAGCCCAAGCGGAGATTTTGGCAGTTACTCGAGCGCGCCAGATTGTTACATGGAGAGAAACCTTGTACCCTGAAAATGTACCTCTACCATATATTGACTCTTAATGCAGGGGAGTTCGCTAAGGGGGGGGCCGAAAAAAAATCTATCCTTAGAAAAACTCGAAATCGTTAGATTAAGATAAGGTAAGTTAAGTACATGCAAAACAGTGTATATTTCAAAAATCTGACGATTTGAGCGGGGCGTAAGGAAATGGGCGAATCCCAAAGTTTTACCAGAAAAAATCGAATATTTCGCGAAATGAATGACAGATCGAAAAACTAAAAAATACGTGCTCAATACTTTTTAAAAATTTATCGAATGATACCAAACACCACTTCCCCGGAGAGGGGTGGGGGGTTAATTTTAAATTTTAAATACGAATCCCGCGATATTTCGCGAAATGAACATCAGATCGAAAAACTGAAAAATACACTTTTATTCAAAATTTTTGAAACATCTATCGAGTGGCATCAAACCGACCCCAAACGGAGGTGGGGTGGGGGGTTACTTTAAATTTTAAATGGGAGCCCCCATTTTCTATTGCAGATTTGGATTCCTTATGTAAAAATAAATAACTTTTATTCGAGACATTTTTTCGAATTATGGATAGATGGTGCTATAATCTAAAAAACCGATTGTTGAAAATGGAAATTATATAAAAAATGGACAAGTCCCCACTAAAATGGAAAAGTACTTAACTTTTTTTTTGGTTTTAGGACCTACTCTTCACAACTAAAATATGTCCCCACAATGCTCGAGTGACTGCAGATTTAGCATACTTTGCTCTCCTACCATTGGTTGTTATATTGTTACAAAATAAAAAAAATAAAGGCTAAAAATATCTCTGTTTACACGATAGTGTTTCTCGATAGCTATTTTCTGAAAGGGTTATAAAAAGCTTCATATAGCGAGACACCGGCAAAGCAAGCAATGTATACCAAATTAAAAGTTTACAAGTTTTATAGCCTCTTCCAACAAATTGCAAATTTTTTACTTTTTATGTTATCACCTAAGAACAAAGGTGTTAACTTCTCCTATTGTACCGAATACAAAAAGTTATTAGTACAACCTTCTTTATCCACGCGGATCTTTACGACTAATTCCATAAAAAAGATCTCTTCGTAAAGATTATAACAGCCATAAAAGTTTCTATGATGATACTCATTATTTGGGCCTTTAACAGAGAATGGAGAAAAGTACAGATCCGTATTTTCGACAATTAAGTGCCCTTTAACGGAAGGTTAATAAGAGAATAACTTCTGCAACAGGCGAATAAGAGAATAGCACGTACGATTTTTTATCAACTGATTGAAGTTAATAATTGTGCTAGGAAAATAATAGGAAAGTTATCATTAAATTCTGATACTAAAACATTACACTGGATTTTTTTTTATTTTAAGAATACACCTAATCTTCAAGATTAGTCAGCATTTTTTACTTAACCTAATGTTCCTGAAATTGTTTGTAATCTAGATTTTTTGAGATGAAATGAGCACTTCTTTGTTGTGCCTACACAGCACAGCACTGACTCTGCTTTACACTAACTGCTCACGTTCTTGTTGCGGCTACAATGCACAACACTAACTAAGCCTTGCGCATCTTCTCACATTACACAAATTCGAATGGTTCAGTATTCTTGAGCCTTCGAATCTGAGGTTGGTAGAAAGAAGCTAAAGTAATTCATGGTTGGGATGTTCATGAAGCCACTCTTCATGCCTCCTGGCGAATTTCTTAACTTATTTTGGAACAGATCCGACTCCTTTTGGAAGATCTCTGCGTAAATCGTCATTTCGAACATACCAAGGAGCATCTACTATATTCCTTAGTATTTGGTTCTGGAGCGTTTCGAAATTTCTATAATTTCTTTTATTGGACCATAATTGTGAGTCATAGGTACACACCGGTTTCAATATATGTTTGTAAATCTGTACTTTGATTCTGACGGAAAATTTAGATTACTTATTAGATTACCTATCAGCTAATATTTTGTACTTTACATTCAACTCTTTAAATTTTTTGCTTCAATGCTGATGTTTAAAATAATTGTTAGATAATTGATTTTCTTGTTAGTAAAGTTAAAATAAACTTATTTCTGCTCATTAAACTTTATACGCCATCTTTTTTACCAGCGTTCTATGCCATTAATTACATTTTGTAAGTTTACCGTACATTCTTCTATAGTTGCTCCTATTGTCAGGACTGCTGTATCATAAGCAAATGTGGCTAGCTGAATGTTTTCTCTCCCTGGAATGTCAGATGTATACTAAAGGCATAGTCGACACACTGGTCGAAGAACTCTACTTTGTGGCACCCCTGAATTTATTGGCTTTAACTCAGAGTACTCGTTTTCAATTTTAACTCTAAATGTTCGCTGGTGTAGGTGTGGCTGCAATATTTCAAAGAGTTGCATAGGAAATATATATTTTCCTTTGCTTCATTAACAGTAAATGTAAATGTAAGACGTCTTCGATTTTTATACATTTACTACATAGAAGAAATATACTAATCAATATTATACAAACCATCGAAAGCATCTACTTTCATAATCGAATACAGGCAAAGATAAATGGAAAACTAATGCAGTTTATACCAGTATAAGGAATAGTACCTAGAAAAGGAATAGTAAGTTTAACACAGATCATTAACTCGATACTAAGAACAGGCTACTTTCCTGCACAATGGAAGTTAGCACAAATCATAACGATTCCAAAACCAGGAAAACCTCCACATGAGATTACATCCTACCGACCCATTAGCCTATTACCAGTTAAGTCCAAAGTTGCAGAGAAAATCATTGCAAGTAGACGAAAAATTATTGATATACAGACAAACAATATTATACCAAATCATCAGTTGGTTTTCGCCAAAACCACGGCACAACTGAACAAGTGCATAGGGTGGTAGATCAGATACAAACAGCCTTCCAGGAAAAAAACTATTGCAATGCCATTTTCCTGGATGTAAGTCAAGCATTTGACAAGGTCTGGCATCCAGGATTGTTATTCAAACTGAAGAAATAAATCTCTTAGAAAGGATATTTTACACAAGATACGAAGAAAGTGTGTCTGAAATTCACAATATAAATGCTGGGGTCCCTCAAGGCAGCGTCTTGGGACCAATTCTCTACACAATCTGTACAGCTGATTTCCCAACTGGAGAAGAATCTACAATCGTAACATTCGCTGATGACAGTACAATTCTGGTAAAAAACGCAGATCCCACACAGGCAGCTGAAATATTGCAACAAAACATACATCTGGTTGAAATATGGGCTAAGAAATGGAAGATAAAGATCAACGAAGCAAAATCAGTTAACGTAATATTCACTAAATGTCACAAAGAAACACCAAATATCCTAATGCCTAGCAAGAATATTCCTAAAAATGATACTGTAAAATATCTCGGATTACACCTTGACAAGAACACACATCTGGACGAAGAGGAGGCAATTAGGAACAAAATACAAAAAAACACTACCGGATTCTCGGCCGAAAATCCACCTTATCTTTATCTAACAAAATATTAGTGATTAGCCATCATCCGGCCCATCTGGACAAACGGGATTGAACTGTGCAACTGCAGCAGACAGCAACCTAGCAATACTGGAGCGGTTTCAATCCAAGGTTCTTCGTGCTATCACAAATGCACCGTGGTTCATTCCAAATGCAGACATTTACAGGGACTTGAAGATCGAGAGAGTGAAGCAGGTGATCATCAAATGCAGTAATTAATATTTCAAACGACTGAAAAAGAACCCCAACGAATTAGTAGTGAATTTATTGGACAACTCTACACAACTAAATAGATTGAAAATTAGAACTCCTCTTGACTTGCCATTTAGAACATAAGTGACTTAAGGTTTTAAGTGAAGGTAAGTGACTTAGTGTAGTTATTATTAACAAACCTACTAGGAGTTGATAGTCATTGGACTTCTCTCACATTTGTTCGTTCGACAAACAATGCTTAGTGTTACTTTTTTTGTGATGTAACAAATTGTATTTAAAAACAAATAAAAAAAAACACTACAAAGCGAAGTCAGACAAGGTGACTTATTAAGCCCACTGCTCTTTAATATAGTGATGGACGAAATAATCGAAGCAGTACGTAAAGGTCATGATTGCAGAATGGGGAACAAAAAAATCCAAATATTATGTTATACAGACGACGCCGCATTAATCGTCGAGACAGAAGACGACCTCCAAAGATTAACACACATCTTCCATACAACAGCCAAGAAATACAATATGATAATATCAGCAGAAAAAACCAAATGTGTGATAACATCTAAATACACACTACGATGTAAAATTGAAATTGATGGGAAAATAATAAGGCAGGAAGCAAGATTTAGATATCTGGGAATAGATGCAACCAGTTACAGAGATGTTGAAGAGGAAGTACGACAACAAAGCTTAAAAGCAAGTAAAGCAGCGGGATCTCTTAATGACAAAATCTGGAAGAACAAACACCTAAGACACGACACAAAAGCAAGAATCTATAAAGCAGCAATTAGACCTATATTGACATTCACGGCGGAGACAAGACCTGACACGTTTAAAACTAGACGACTACTAGAAACAACAGAGGACTACAAGAAAAAGGTGGTGCGATAACTTAAACAATTTAGTAGGCTAATATTGAAGAATAAACAGGCTTTAAAGCCTACATACAAGAAGGAAGAAGTAGAAGAAGCTTCATTAATAGGTCGTCCTGCCATACTTTCTCAAATACGTTTGCGATATCCAAGAAAATTGCTAAAGAAATTTTATTTTATGGGTAATACCACACTGGGGAATAATCTGAGAAAAGATCTGTTGACTTTGATTTTTGAACTGATTTCTAGGTACTTAGGTATGCTGGTTTTTATACTGTAATAATTAGTTTTTTTATAGAATAACGCATATGATAATAGCGACAGGTCTATACTGAATTTGTTCAGTTACGCCTGAGATCCTGTAGTGGCACGTTTTAAGTTGCTCTAAAATAATGTATCACATGCCGACATGGAGTCTGAGATTTTGTTTATATACAGGGTTAGCAGGATTCAGTGTTTTTTGACTGATGTGTATAAAACTAGATTTTTGTCTGGTCTTAGTTTTGAAGCTTTAGCCCCGGCGCAAATTGAACCTAAGCCAGACACAACCTGCGTCGGTGGACTGCGTAGAGCGTTCTGCGCATCCTACTATCAGTTCATGCGTTCGCAGGTCGAGCTTGGGAAGGTTTGTCATCGACGTACAGTTTTCTTGGGCCTGGGACGGGTGACTCAGCGCCAGATGTTAATTTTTACGTGTTTTTGTTTGCGAGATGGAAGTATCTGAAATGAATACGGATGGTAATTACAAGTATTTTCTCCAGCTAAGAGACCGCTTTGCAATTAAATGCTGATAACTTTAATACCAGCGGACCAGATAAGCGGCGATATATTTTACACTATCTTTATGAATAACATTTTATTGCTTTGTTGTAGCACTGCTCAACAAGTTTTCGTTTATTCGTTTTTATATTTAGTTGCAATAGTAGGGAATAGCTATTTGTATAACAAGGGAGGAAAGTGCTACTTTTCCTCCCGAGAATGAAGTTTACTGCCCGACGCGTAGCGGAGGATTAATTATTCAAGTGAGGAAAAGGCACTTTACTCCCATGTTATACATATGGTTTTTCCACCTTCCTTAAATAACAAGTAATTTTTTCATTTTTACTTAATTTATTTATGTAACTAACCAACAAAATTTATTAGAACTAAAACTAACAAGTAGGTACAATATAACTGTCAACTGTCAAATATAAGTCAAATTATTAATGTAAACATTGTTAAATCAGAATAACAATTTATTGTTTTTTACCATTCTACAAAATACAGGGTGTTTTTAAATAAACGTTAAAATGTATAGATACTTACGTAATAGACAATAGATATTGTACAGGGCGTCAATAAGATATATTTCATGAATGAAATACCATGACGTCACTTTTACTTTTCCTCCCTAGGGAGGAAACGTACGACTTTGCACCCTACAATCAGGTCCGGAAAAGTATACTGTAACGCCTCACGACCCGGCCTAATTATTCTCGATGCTTCCCGGGGGTTACGAGTAAAGGCCAGACTTTCCACGGCGATTCGAGGCGACCGCTGTCAGAGTATTTAAGAACAGGAATTCGAACACAGGCCAGTCAGTCAATGAACGAGCCGCGACGCGTGATATAATTGTATTCGAATCAGATTTAATGAAATGTATATATTAGTTATCGAAGTTATTATGTTTAGTTAATTAAATCATAAATTTGAGTTGTAAATAAATTAGATGTGTTAGTTGGTGTTATTTGTAATTATTAAGATAAATAAGTGCTGTAAATAAAATAATATAAGTAAGTCTTCCTTTATTTAAATTAAACTTTGTGCCTAAAGATATAAATAAATAAAATAGTAGAGTCAATCGCGTAACAAAATGGTGCAGAAGTGAGGATAATTGAAATAAATATCAACGTAAATTTTCGGTTTAAATACAGTGTGGAACCTTTAAAAATAAATTAATATAAATCGTAATAAATAAAGTGTGTGATCATGTCTACCTTGTGTAAGCTAAAAATTGCAGACCTGAGACTTGAATTGGAAGAAAGGGACCTGAGTTCTACTGAAAAAAAGGCTGATCTAGTCGAACGTCTAAAAAACGCTCTTCAAGAAGAGGGTCAAGATCCAGAAACATATTTGTTTGAAGACAAGCATGCTGCTTTAATTTCGTCAATAACATCGTTAGAGAACAAAGTTTCGACAGACATTACATCGTTAGAGAGCAAAGTTTCTAGTGAAATCTCCCAAGTTTCGACAGACATTACGTCGTTAGAGAACAAAGTTTCTAGTGAAATCTCCCAAGTTTCCTCGGATGTTTTGAAAGTTTCTACAGACATTATATCGTTAGAGAACAAAGTTTCGAAAGTTTCGGGTGATATTTCATCCCTTGAAAACAAGATGACTAAAAACAATAAATGCTGTATAAAAGGTATATTTAAAAAACCCTCAAAAGGTGCCGCTAGGCCAATTCGTCAATCAGCTCGACGATTACCACAGGCGAAGAGAGAGGAAGCTGAAAGGATTGTTCAAGAAATGAAGAAAGACGGAGTGATAGAACCTTCTACGAGCCCATGGGTCTCTCCGGTGGTCCTGGTCAAGAAGAAAGATGGAACTACAAGGTTCTGTGTGGACTACCGTTTGTTGAATAATGTTACCAAGAAAGATAGTTATCCTCTGCCTCGGATCGATGACACGTTGGACACACTGGCTGGAAGTAAATTGTTTTCTACGTTGGACTTGAAGTCTGGATATTGGCAGGTAGAAATGGATCCAGTGGACAAGGAGAAGACGGCCTTTACGACAGGATCTGGATTATGGGAATTCAACGTTATGCCGTTCGGACTCTGTAATGCTCCTGCGACATTTGAGAGGCTTATGGAAAATGTGTTGAGAGGGTTATCTTGGAAGACGTGCCTGGTGTATTTAGACGACATAATCGTTTTGGGGGAGACGTTTGAAGACCACCTGAAGAATTTAGAAGACGTTTTTAATCGACTTAAAGCTGCCCAGGTAATGTAAAACCCCAAGAAATGCCAGCTATTTCAAAGTAAAGTCAATTATCTAGGCCATATAGTCAGCAAAGAAGGAGTGGCCGTGGACAAAGGAAAAATCGATTCCATTAAGGAATGGCCGGAACCAACTGATAAACATCAAGTGAGAAGTTTTCTGGGACTATGTACTTACTACCGGAGATTCATTAAGAAGTTTGCAGATATCGCTAAGCCATTAGCGCGACTTACAGAGGAAGCAAGGGATTATTTCTGGGATGGAGACTGCCAAACGGCCTTTGAAACTTTGAAGAGGCATTTAATTACAGCGCCAATATTAGGGTATCCACTGCCAGAAGGAGAGTTCATCTTAGATAGGGATGCAAGCAATGTGGGAATTGGAGGAGTGCTGTCGCAGATCCAAGGAGGACAGGAACGAGTCCTTGGATATTTTAGTAAAGTGCTTTCAAAACCTGAACGAAATTATTGCGTCACGAGAAGAGAACTTCTAGCAGTAGTAAAATCAGTGGAACACTTCTATCAATACCTCTACGGAAGGAAGTTTCTAATCCGAACCGACCATGCCGCCCTTAAATGGTTAATGCAGTTTAAGAATCCAGAGGGTCAGATAGCCAGATGGATTGAACGACTTCAAGAATATGATTTCAAGATCGAGCATCGGGCCGGAGTTAGCCAAAGGAACGCTGATTCTCTATCTAGAAGACCGTGTCCAGCAGAATGTTCCCATTGTAACAAAACAGAGTCAAAGGAAGCAGCAGTACTAAGAGCAACAGTGGTCAACGACGAGTGGACGCCTACCAAGATCAAGGAAGAACAAGAAAAAGATCCAGTTTTACAGAAGATTCGAAAATGGAAAGAAGAAAATCGTCGACCATCTTGGCAAGAAATATCAAGCCTAGGCTCAGTAGTTAAGACGTATTGGGCCCAGTGGGACTCATTTATCTTGGAAGACAGCTTGCTTAAACGAGTAATAGAAAATGATGATGGTTCGGTGAGGAGAACACAGTTGGTGATTCCAAAGAGCAGAGTAGCCGAAGTACTTCGTCAGTTACACGACAGTCCATCAGGAGGGCATTTTGGTGTAAAGAAGACCCTTCAGAGAATTCGGGAACGATTTTATTGGATGAATAGTTCCGACGATGTGAAGGACTGGTGTAAGAAATGTACTACCTGTGCTACAAGTAACGAGCCCTACCGGAAAAGAAAGACTCCTATGAGACAGTACAATGTTGGAAGTCCGTTTGAAAGAATAGCTTTGGATATTGCCGGGCCATTTCCAGAAAGTGACAATGGATGCAAATACATGTTGGTGATAATGGATTACTTCACGAAGTGGGTGGAGATCTACGCAATTCCAGACCAGAAGGCCGCCACTATTGCAGATGTGTTAATCAAAGACTGCATCAGCCGATTTGGAGTACCTCTGCAGATTCATAGTGACCAAGGAAGGAACTTTGAGAGCGATCTATTTCAAGGAATCTGTGATAAACTAGGCATGAAGAAGACAAGAACCACGGCCTATCACCCGCAATCGGATGGAATGGTGGAGCGTATGAATAGGACAGTCGGCAAGTATTTGACGAAGATGGTGTCCAATCATCAACGAGACTGGGACCAGTACCTTCCGTTCTTCGCAATGGACTATAGATCTGCTGTTAATGAATCAACTGGCCAAACACCAGCAAAAGTCCTATTTGGACGTGAGATGCGTCTACCCTGTGATCTAGAGTTTGGATGTCGACCTGGAGAAGATGTTGTTGGTGAGGATTACGTGAATGAATTACGAAGAAGAATGGACGATATACATGAGTTGGTCCGGTCTAACCTTCAGATCGCTAGCGACCGCATGAAGAAACGATACGATACCCAAGCTGAGAAGGGATGTTTTAAGGAGAACGACAAAGTCTGGCTTTATAATCCAAAGAAGCGAACAGGTTGTTCTCCCAAGTTGAAGCAGTTCTGGGAGGGTCCGTACCTCATTGTCAAGAAAATCAATGACGTTATCTACCGAATAAGCAAGATTCCTAGGGGAAAGCCGATGATAGTCCACCATAACCGGTTGGCGCCGTACGAGGGAGACCACGACGTAGATGAAGAAGTGGAAGTCAACCAAATTCGAGGAATACCTGACCTTACCTTTGAAGAGTTCATGGGTGCCTACGGAGGTACCGGTAAAGCAAGACATGGTGTTACCACTGAAGAAAAGCGAGATCTTCTCGCACTTCCCGATGACTATTCGCTGGCCCATACCATCCCGGCCAGTATCAAAGACGCACGAGGGTTGGCATCCGCCTTCCGAAGGAAGTTTGGTCGAGTTGGAGAATTTCAATGCCAACTGCCAGCTCCTGGCAAAGCATTGAAACTCCAAGATGCATCACGTTACCTATTCTATCTGGTAACAAAAGACACTGTCCGTGACCAACCTACCTACCAAGATGTATGGGATGCATTAATTCAATTGAGAGAGCACGTGTTGGAGTCCGACGTGCAAAAGTTAGCCATGCCAAAGTTATAATGCAGCCAATTAGACTGGAGAGTTATCCGAAATATGGTAGAAGAAATTTTCCAAGACACCGAGGTCCAGGTGTTAGTCTGTTTCAATCCGCATAGTTACTGGTGCGGAGAGAAGACCGTCCCCTGTCACTTTTATACAACTGGGAGTTGTAAAAGAGGGTCCAGTTGCAGATACCAGCATCCAGTTCCAGTCCCGACAAGGTTCCAGGAGGAACCATCTTTTAAGGAGGGGGCAATGTGACGCCTCACGACCCGGCCTAATTATTCTCGATGCTTCCCGGGGTTACGAGTAAAGGCCAGACCTTCCACGGCGATTCGAGGCGACCGCTGTCAGAGTATTTAAGAACAGGAATTCGAGCACAGGCCAGTCAGTCAATGAACGAGCCGCGACGCGTGATATAATTGTATTCGAATCAGATTTAATGAAATGTATATATTAGTTATCGAAGTTATTATGTTTAGTTAATTAAATCATAAATTTGTGTTGTAAATAAATTAGATGTGTTAGTTGGTGTTATTTGTAATAATTAAAATAAATAAGTGCTGTAAATAAAATAATATAAGTAAGTCTTCCTTTATTTAAATTAAACTTAGTGCCTAAAGATATAAATAAATAAAATAGTAGAGTCAATCGCGTAACAATACTTTCGGTAGAGGTAGGTGGAAATATAATATATCTGATTAAAACAGTGAATTTATTACATGTTAATTATTTTTAATTTCTTTTGACGTATCTAATGTAGGTTTAGCCAATAAATCAAATTTATGCGTTTACAAGAGCATATTATTTGAAAAATAAGGAGTACCATGATGTGTCATAATTATAATCTCCTTTATACAGGTAAAAACATCGTTTAATATGTATTTCTTAAATCCACACAATCATTGGAAATTATTTATGGTATTTAAAATATCTGTTAATGACACTGTTATCGACAAATTCGATCAATTTCAAACTTATCATCATATTAGACTTTTGTTTATCGTTAAAAATTAAATGATAATTGTGAATTGTATTTTTTGTGTTATTTAAAATTTTAGCAAAATACATAATCAGCAAAAATTCTATTTAAAACATGCGAACCGTTTTTGCAATCACAATCAATGCAGTGTTTAACTTATGCGATTATAAAGGTATGTAGAAATAAAATACTCAGTGTAAGATATCTTTTTATGCACCTGCTTATGATCAAATTTGACGTTTTCGAAAGTCATACCGCTACGACTACTAGGGACATGTAAGATATTTTTAAAACGTTACTAGTTACGAGTACAAAACTACCGATTTTAAGTTGCCTACTCAATTCAGTAAATACAAGGATCAGCTACATCAGTATTTTGTAATCAGTACCACTTAGAACCAGTATCAAAAGTAACCGTTACATGTCCGCACTGATTTTGCGAACATGCGAACCGTTTTTGCAATCACAATCAATGCAGTGTTTAACTTATGCTTGTTATTATAAAGGTATGTAGAAATAAAATACTCAGTGTAAGATATCTTTTTATGCACCCGCTTATGATCAAATTCGATGTTTTCGAAAGTCATACCGCTACGACTACTAGAGACGTGTAAGATATTTTTAAAACATTACTAGTTACAAGTACGGAACTACCGTTTTTTAGTTGCCTACTAAATTCAGTACAAGGATCAGATACATCAGTATTTTGTAATCAGTATTTGTACTCAGTACCACCGGTATCAATAGTAACCGTTACACGTCCGCACTTATTTTGCCCGTCTCTATCTGTTACGGCGACAGCCGACGGTCGGGTTGGCTTGTGTTCAATATGCGGCACGCTAGAAAAATAACTGCACAGGTCACCCGTCCCACCGGCGCAGGTTGTGACTCGCTTAGGTTCAATTTGCGCCGGGGTTTAATCACGTAATTACATAAAATATATAATTATCACTAGTTGATCGAAGCAAATTGTGTGTTAAGTAAACGTTCTCTTACTTCGTAAAATCGACGTCATTGTCTTTAAAAAACGTCATTTTTTCCGAAATTCTACAGTCCCTCAGGTGAAGACAGATCCCTCGAGGATAGAAATTATTTTAATTTGTTAAATTTTTAATAAAGACAAATTTCCTACGGAGCTGGAATTCGAACTCACAACCTTTGGGCCCAAATGTAGGTTATCTTACCGCTGAATCACGGAGGAGTTATAAAACTAGTTCGTTTTTCGTATCTTCTTTAAGTGCCATTTTCGCGACGGAGGTAGCCAATAATGATGACTATTCAGAATTTAGAGACAGTTGCTCTGAAAAGTTCATTTGATGCATATCCGTACGATTCTGTCAGGTTACGCAGCCATGATATTTTACGTCTCCGTATGGTCCTTTTTTGATCTTTTCCTGCGTAATCAGTTGGAGCAAGTTGTAACTCTCTTCTCGTGTAATATGTCCGAAATATTCCAATTTTATTGTTTTGATTATATTTTATTATTACAATTCCATTTCTTTATTCATCTTTCTCAGAACCTCTTTGTTTGTGACATGTTCTGTTCTCGATAATTTTAGGATTCTACTTTACACCCACAACTCGAATTATTCCAGTTTTTTCATTGATGCCGTATTCATGATCCAAGCTTTCATTCCTTAAAGTCGAGAAAACATATCACCTAGCCAACTAACCAGCTAACTCTTACATCCAACTTCAAATCTCTTGTGCAGAGCACTATTCTTATTTTGTTAAAATTTGCTTAAACCTGTCTATTCTAATTTTGATTTCTGGGAAATATGTAATAATTTCGGCAGTTGATCATTGTTCCAAGATGAAGGCGTAACCCGTCAAAATTGCCCGGTCAAAAAAGCCCCGTCAAAATAGCCAGGATACAAAATAGCCTCGAAAAAATAGCCCGTAAACAAAATAGATTGCACACAAAATAGCCCCGGTCAAGACAGCCCCAACTTAAACAGCCCCGACGAAAACACCCCAAATAAAAAGTTTTACCTTTTAACGGGGTATCATTTATTTTATCATAACATCAAGAATAACTATCAAAACTAATACAAAAAATAATAGAACCAAACAGAATACCACAAGAATGGAGGTCAAGCATCATAATACCTCTCTTCAAAAAAGGAGAGAAATCGGACACGGAGAATTAAAGAGGACTTAAATTATTAAACACAACATTAAAATTAACAACCAAAGTGATAACAAAAAATTGAATGAAATTATCACATTAGTAGAAGAACAACCAGGTTTTAGGTCGGGAAGGTCATGCACTGAAGCTATATTTATAATGAGGCAAGTTCAAGAGAAATCGTTGGAATACAACAAACCGGCATATGTAGGTTTCGTGGACATGAAGAAAGCATTTGACAGGGTCACATTAAAGCACGTTATCCGTTATACTCGAGAGAAGTATCTCTAGGAATAATTAAAATGGTCGAAAACATCTACCAGAACAACACAATAAAAGTAAAAGTGGACGATGAATTAACTGACCCAATTGAAGCCGACAATGGACGAAATAATAAAAAAAGTAAGAACTAAAAAGATACCAAATGGGAGAAAAACCTCTTAAAATAATCTGCTATGCGGACGACGCAATACTAATATCTCAAAGTTAAGACGATTTACAACGTATGCTGCACCAATTCAATATAATCGCCAGAAAATTTAACATGTTAATTTCCTCACAAAAGACAAAATGCATGGTTATAACAGCAGATCAAATAAGATGTAAATTGGAGCTGGAAGGTCAGATAATAGAACAAGTGATAGAGCTTAAACACATAGGCATCACACTATCTAGCTACGGAAGGCTCGAAACAGAAGTGGAAGATCAAGTGAATACAGCAAACAGAGCCGCAGTTTGCCTGAATGACACAATATGGAGAAATAAAAATAAAATCTTGAATGGGTTGCATGTGAGAGTTCATTTTAAATGAAGTAAAAGTCAGACTTACTCTCAATCTTTATTATAACTTCCGACGACCGGTTTCGCTCTTTAAAATTTGTAGAGCATCTTCAGGTCAAAGGTAACAAGTTACAAAATGCTACAAACAAAAACCAGAGTTAGGACATTGTCTGGTTGTAAAAGATGCTAAAGATCCATAAGATCAAGCCAATGTTGAATAACATAATTAAAAGTAGCGAAATAGCATACCAATGCACATGCATGCAATCATGGGGGGGTTGTAAAACTTCCCCCAAACGCACAAACATGTGCAGAAGTATGCTATATATAATCATGCAATCATAACGTGTCGTACTTACATTCAGATACAAGGTGCTAACAACTCAGTATTCATTATCATGATGTTTCTGTTGAAGTTATGTTAACGGGATATGGTGGAATAGACGGAGGATGCAGCAAAGGTAAACAAATTTATGGGATTTAGGAATTCTTGAGGGTGATGAGATAGTTGGTGTAAATCAACCAACAAATCTGTGCCTGTTATAATGTTTGTGTAGATTAAATTAGTGAATGACATATATACAATTTTAATGTGTGTTGATTTTAAAGATTTTGTTTTAATTTTATTTATATTCATATATATATTAAAGAATTCTATTTATTAGTAGATGTAAGTTGACAACGTTTGGATCAAAAATGTAGCGAGTATTTATTGTGTATGTAAGAACTGGATGTGCAGCTGCAAACTGAATATTTAAGGTCCGTACTTGATCTTTGACGAGTACTGCTCGTGTAGGATTATTGTTCGCCTAAGAGTAGGTAGATCGAAAGCTTCAAGTTGTAGTTAAAATGCTATATTAGCCGTCATTTAATAAAATGCAACAAAAGTAAAAATGTGAATGTGAATTAAAATATAAATTAAAACAACAATGTAGGTACTTAAATAAAACATTATAAATTAAAGGGTGGAGAATTGGAATAGAAAGTAAATAGGAATATAAATGTAGTAAGAAGTAATTGGTTGTGAATGGCAACTATGTTTTAAGTGATATAGGCTATGGATAGATAATAATAATATATTGAACCAGATAAAGGAAAATAGTAGTAAATTATATTTTCGTGGTATACCTACATTGTGTTATAAAATTTCCGTAAATAAATAAATAAATAGCTAGTTAAGTAAATTCACCTCACAATTGAACAAATAGAAACACACAGGACAAAGGACGATACAACAAACAATGAGGGAATTTGGTAGGTCTGCAGCACTACATTTGATTTAATTTATTTTAACTGTATTGATTTTAATTTTATGGTGTCAGTTTTTTAAACTTTGTGTTTTTATAAAATATTGAAGGAATTATGAAGTATGAAGTGTCAGAACAAGCTAGGTTAGTTATCTAATTCTTCTTCTCCATCATGTATTGAGGGTTGCCAACATTCTGTTGTAAATATTCATGTAGTAATACTTTATATAACCACGTTAGTATTGCTGATTCTAAATATGAATTGAATATAATATTACAACTAATAGTAATATACATTAACTCTATTAGAAACACCAACTACATAAACATGCGACAATGAAGTAACAGATGATTCAATTTTGACAAATCAGACAAATTACCATGTATGTTATAGCTGGTAAATGTAATTTCTAATTTGTAGAAATTCGAAAAACGAAAACAGACCCGCTGACAAACGATAAATGACACGAAATAAATATGTAATTTAAATTAAATATGAATGCATTAAATAACATAATAATGTAATTTAATTGAAAGGAAACATTAAACTGAAGTTGTAAAAGATAAGTTAAAAGAACTAACGAAGAAAATTTAAAATTAAAAGAGAGAGAGTGAGAGAGAAAGCTCATTTACAATCTGGTTTTCTCTCTCACTCTCTCTCTCTTTTAATTTTAAATTTTCTTCGTTAGTTCTTTTAACTTAAATATCTTTTACAACTTCAGTTTAATGTTTCCTTTCAATTAAATTACAGTCTTATGTCATTTAATAATGGATACTGAGTTGTTAGCAGGTTAGCACCTTGTATCCGAATGTAAGTACGACACGTTATGATTGCATGATTATATATAGCATACTTCTGCACATGTTTGTGCGCTTGGGGGAAGTTTTACAACCCCCCCCCGCCCATGATTGCATGCATGTGCATTGGTATGTTATTTCGCTACTTTTATGTATGTTATTCAACATTGGCTTGATCTTATGGATCTTTAGCATCTTTTACAACCAGACAATGTCCTAACTCTGGTTTTTGTTTGTAGCATTTTGTAACTTGTTACCTTTGACCTGAAGATGCTCTACAAATTTTAAAGAGCAAAACCGGTCGTCGGAAGTTATAATAAAGATTGAGAGTAAGTCTGACTTTTACTTCATTTAAAATGATCTCTCACATGCAACCCATTCAAGATTTGAATAATGCAAGACTAGAATTTTTGCTACATCGGTACAAGGAACTTAACATCAAAAAAATGTTACAAAAATCACAGATCTATTTCAACAACCAATGCTTACGGCTCAACCTGTTACCAAGTTATGCCAAAGGAAGACTCAGGGAATTCAACTTTAATGCAGCGAGGATTAAGCAAATTAACATGCTGGGTAGATCCATCATCAGGGACGAGATTAGGAAACTTTATCAAAAAATCTACACCATCGACATACAATTGAAGACAATATACAACAACTTAAATAAAAAACTGACAACGTTGGAGTTCGACGAATGGATGCGCAGCTTACATGGTACAATTAATTTCCTTAGGTCCTTAGGTGTAAAGAGTATAGAAAGCTTGATGATAAAATCGATAGACTCAAATTTGCAACACATAGGGACAACAATAATAGAATTTTATATAGGTACTCGAACATATCATTTACAATCTGATAATAACATGCACCATGTTAATAATAACAGTAATAATTCGTTGAGTGATAATAGTGATAGTTCGGACTTATCTATTCGTTTTTCTACTAGTAACTTTACAAATTCTAATTTGTATAATTCTGAACAACCTTCTCATACCACCATTGATAATAGTCTGAATGAACCAGGTGATCAAATTCATAGTATTAATTCATCTATATCTTCTGACCCAGACGATGTCTTCAATAGCTCTGTACAACACAATTTCTATACACCTTTTATCAAATATTCCGGTGTAGTTTTTTCAAATGATGAAATATCTCTACTACAAAAGGGATTTAAATTTAACCCCCCCCCCCTAAATTCAAGAAAACAACACCTTAAAAATCTAGAGTTACTTGGAGTAGAGTGTGAGAGTATTTTGCAATCAATACCTTTAGATAATACAGAGGAAATTAGGAATAATGTTAAAGTCATGCTCAAAAAAGAATTAAATAATATAAATTCAAACAGAAATGGTAATAACAACAGATATAGTACGGAAGTTAAAGACACTATCAAATCTATAGAACAAAAGATTGCTGAACACAACCTTACGGTTACTAAAGCAGATAAAGGTAGCACAGTAGTTATCTTAGGTACGCAAGGTTACTAGCAAAAAGTGACTAAATTCATCATGGACAACAAATTTATTACAAAATCAATTAACATTAACACCTTTAAAACAAAAGTTAGAACTTCCATTAATGACATAACTGAAATCTTTGATACTGTTACCAAAAAGAAACTTCTACCGACTAAAAAAATTATACCTAGACTCTATGGACTAATGAAAATTCATAAAACCGACATCTTTGAAAATATACCTATCAGACCAGTTGTTTCTTTCACTGATTCTCCAACTTACTCTCTAGCTACGCACTTGGATAAATTTCTGAAAACTTTATACAACGGCAAATTTGATTATGTTGTCTCCAACAATTTAAACTTAACTGACAAATTAACAAAAGTCAAGCTTAATAATGAAGACATACTCATTTCACTTGATATAACTAACTTATTTACTAATATACCTATACAGGAAGTAATCAATATTATTGCTTTAGATTTATGGAATAACAACTATACACCGGGCCAAATTATAGAGTACACAGAGCTGTTGAGGTTATGTCTGAGCCAGAATTTCTTTAATTTCAATAACATCACATATGTTCAACCGGATGGACTTGCTATGGGCTCTCCACTGTCCCCAATATTAGCGGACATATTTTTGAATGATCTTGAATCTAATCAAATAATGAAGAACAATCATTTCATGGATTACATCAAATTTTTCTCTAGATATGTGGATGATATTATAATAATTTGGAATTGTACTATTGACACCCTACACAATTTTGTGGATTACCTTAATACACTACATCACTCTATTAAATTTACATTAGAGATTCAAGATGACTCAAATAGCTTAAATTTCTTAGATCTTACTTTAACGCTCAGAAATGGAACGATTGACTTTGGTATATTTAGGAAACCTACCCATACAGGTACAGTTATACCAGCAGATTCACATCACCCAATACAACATAAATTAGCAGCTTTTTACAGTTACATCAATCGTCTTACCTCTATTCCATTAACATCAACCTCATTTAAAAAAGAATTAAAAAATTATCCAACAGATTGCAGTTAATAATGGTTACAGCGTTAACTTAGTGAATAAATTACTTCACAAAAAGACGAATAGACTTCTAGAACATCAAGTCTATACACAACCTACGATGGCTGAATTAGAACCAAAGCCATATAGATCGCTGACATTCACAGGTCAGTTCTCATATAAACGTGCCAAACTTTTCAAAAACTACTGTAATATCTCATTTAAAACAATATCAAATTTGGGTTTGGTTTTCCTTAATAACAAGGACATTCGTGACAAATCTAAGCGTAGTGGAATTTACAAGCTGAACTGTCATACCTGTGGGTCCTGTTACGTTGGTCATTCAACATTAGGCTGAAAGAACACCTTAGATACATAGAACGTCCATCATCTGGCCAATCACATTTCTCCCAGCATATCCGCAACTCGAACCATACATTTGATCCAAACACTGATTTCAATATCCTCCACATCAATAACCGAGGTTTCATTTTAAACAACCTAGAACATTTAGAAATATTAAGATCTCTTAAAGACCCTGATTCACATACATTAAATGCACAGTTAGAACTAGAATTTATCCCTGCCTATTCTGTTTTAATTTAAACTTTAAAAAAATATTTTCTGAATAATTTTAAACAACTCTTATATACTAAATATTCTATTATTAAACACTCAACTTAGTTGTTTTAATGGTTATTTTGAGGATCTGGACTGGGAGTCTTCAAAATAAAATTTATTAAAATTTCTAAACAATACCCCATTAATTTTCAAAAATCATAGAACAATTTAACTCATTGGATAACATAATAGTGAACACCCAACTTAGTTGTTTTTGAAAAAATTTTTGAAAGTTGTTTTGAGGATCTTAATTAAGATTCTTCAAAATACATTTTATTAATAATTTTTAAACAATTAGTCCATTAATTTGTAAAATCAAGAATTTCAATAGCCACATACCAAACACTTGATGCACTACATTAAGCCAGTACTATAGACAATAGTTTCAATTTCAATTTTATATGGGCTTTCAGATACAAAACATTATAATATTAATTTAACTAATTTCTCACCTTTAACAGTTCTCCATTCTCCAATAACCCCATCATATCATAGTTTGATTCATATATCCCTTTGATAATCACATCAGTATCATCCAGAAATCTTGTGTATAATCGGTTTCAAATTCTTTCCCATAGAATTAATACCGCCTTCTAGGGGCTAACCAAACATCTAACCACGTGGTGGATAAAATTCATACCACACCAACGGTATCTTCAACGGTATCTAAAACTTTTTTAAAAAATCAGAAAATTCTGGTATGATAGCTTGGCTTGTTTATTAACCCACAGCAATGGCATCCGCTTGCACAAAAATTTAATACAGAATTTGATCCATTACAAAACACACTCCATAATGTATCTCTGAATTATCTTATACAACACTATGTTAAATTATATCATCAATTTTAACAATAATAATTTGAGATTATTAATATGAACGTCCAAAATCATACACTCCTTAATTTTCTGATACTTTTAACTATTCAGACTATTTTACAAAACCGGCAAAATGTTCTTAAACAATCTATAATCAAGGTACTGTGAAGAATTTCGAATTGCGACTTCAGACAGCTGATATACGAACTATGATATCTACTAACATTACTGTTGTAATAAATCTTTGAAATTGGACTTACCACGGGGTTGTCAGCAGGTGATTCTTAATTGATCTGAACCTTTGGAAATCTTTTATCAAAAAGGGTAGTGTTAAGCTATATCTGCATTTAAATAATACAAACGTATGCCCTTCCACTACGATTAGGTACCCTAACAACACACAACATTCCAGGAATGTACTACCAAAGTTCTATCAATATTTGAATGTCCTGGACATTTAGGGAACATTCGGTGAACATCTGTTTAAATTATTCCTGGAATGTTACCATAAGACATTCTGTGAACATACTACCAATGTTCCTATATTTTAAGTTGCGAAATAATACATACGTGTAAGAGATACAACATTACTTATAACATACCAGACAAACTAAGTGACATTTTAGGCCTACAGTGCAATAATATGTCAAATTTAAAGAGTTTCCCAAGATTATAAACATACAAATGTAATAAAAATTATTGTTCGCGAATATTCAATTTGGAATGCGATTTTGTTAATAAAAAAAATACTTATAACTTATGCAAAACCCAAGAGAGGCATTTATATTTATTTCTTTTGCGTTCATTTTCAAATTCGCCGTGCATATATTTTTGTGCATGGCGCTTGAGAGGGCATCACGTGACTAAAAACGACCAACCAACGACCTCGCTTCGGCCATCTTGGCATCTTCATCTTGGCGACCTTGCCTTGCCGTGGATTGTTTTTAGTTGTTTGTATTATTTGTGCTTTTTAAGAATATTTTTTTAATTCGGATACTTTTATAATAGCTTTAATAGTATTATTAACATAGTGCATAAAATGGTGTCCTGTTTTTAACGCAGTTGGAGTAGCAGAAACAAATGTAGATAAAAAAATCTGCAGGAATAACGTTTCAATTATGACAGAAGCTCAAAACAAATGACTGTGAATGAAAAGCCCTATTAAAAGGTTAGTATGCAAATATGTAAACGAAAGCATGCCCTGTATTTCAGAAAATAAATTAATACTATTAATACCCTAATAATACTATTCATAAAAAATCTTTTAAGTAACGTAGATATAACAAAGTGAATAAAAGGCATAAATCAGAAGAATTATTATTTTATTTTATAAGTTAATAATTGGTCATATCCATTTATTATTTTAATAATAATTGTGAATAAGCCACAAACTTCGCTTATTCCTAACTAAAATAGTAAATAGAGATAGGTAATAACAAAAGGATTTGTAAAACTAAAATAATTCTTTTTGCGTTTTTGCTAGTGTATGCGTTTATAAATAGGATGGTAGACCACACACTATAATATGCAGTACCAACTAATGAATACACAGAATATTATAGTCGATTTGCTAAACTCAGTCTCAGTACTAATTACTGTAATTTTGGCAAAATTGGCCAAAAACAAAAAAAAAATACCTACTAAAATCACTAGCCAGTTGTGTCTGAGTTTGGGGAACCGACTATACTAATAAACAATTTCTAAGCTGTTTTATAATAATTTTGTGAGTTCATTAATCATATTTTTTATTTAAAACTAAAATTTGTTAATAATGCTTAGTAATGCATATATTTTGTATTTTTAGCTTTCCAGAAGATCCTGCGAAGAAGACATGAAGTATAGATCAGATTTGTTAATAGAGGAGTATGTTCAAAACACTTTTTAGAAAAAGATATTGACAGAACTTCACTTTCATCTGTTCGTTTGAGAGACTGTGCTGTTCCAATAGCTTATGTCACACAGGTATATGCATAACCTAATTAATAATACAGTCCGTACAATATAGATACTGTTGTAATTCATTATCTACATCGGAGATCTAAGTTGACATTGTTGCCCAACTACAAAAAATTTTTGAATTCATTTTAAGTCAAATATATCACATAATTATTGCGAAGTAGATTATACAACAAAACAGATTAATATTCAATGTAAATAAATAAAAACATCAGAAATCGAAAACAAGAATTAAGGTATAATCTTATGTTACAGTTATTAAGGTACCAAGGGTATTATAGGGATATACGTTGACCGAAAGCGTTATTATTATAATACCTGTGGTGCCTTCAACGTTTAATGCCCGACTAAATTATTCTTTATATGCGAAAAATTTGAATGAATTTTGAATTGATTAGTTTTTAAATAAGTACATTTACCAGTAACAGTAGTAACGTAATTGTGGTAACCATAGTTTTACTTAGGTTGATATTTGTCAACTTGACAGTATCTAAGTCGTTATTTAAATTTAATGCCCAAGGGCGTTATATCGTACTTAACAGACTTCGAAATGTCATTATTTGTCAAATAATGTACCAGTAGGACATTAAAGTAAATAATAAAAACAATAAATATAATGAATACTAAATACTTATTTGTTTGTGAAAAATCTATTTCTTTGTGGCTTTTTTGTAATTAATTATTCTAATGGGGAAATAAGCCACAATTTACTTGAAAAAATAATTTTATTAAGGTTTCTACTTCCACATCGGATGTCGTTGTCAAAATACAAAATGTTCATTATTATTATTTTATTTATTAAATATTATTTATTATTTATTTAAATATTATTTAATATTTATTTTTTTATTATTATTATTTATGCATATTATTACCTGTAAATAATATTTCTTCTGATTGTTAATTGTAAAGGATAGAAAAATTACCTTTTATTTTATTTTCTTTTAGAATCAGCTGAGAGAAGTGGTCTACAAAAAACCAGAAAGTAAACGGAATATGTGGCTACGAAAAGCAAAAGAAAGGTTTACAAAGCAAATGTGACACATTTTTTTATAATATTTAGGAATGTCAGCAAATTACATTAAAAAATGTATGTAAAGATTTTTTGCAATAAAAATGTTTATATTTATCAAGGATGTATTATTTGGTATGGCCATATATCGTCAGTGATGTGACAGTACCTCCTATCTGTTTTTTCAAGAGATTTGTAAGATAGACTAAAAACTTGTTTCGGCCACCTCCTGTTTTCATATATTTTTTGACTTGTTTTGCAGTAAATTCAACTATCTATTTACTACAAAAAAAGTCAGAATACGTACGAAACCAGAAAGTGACCTTAAAAAATGTTTTTCGTCTCCTGCAAACCTCATGAAAAAACATATAGGAGGTATTGTCACATTACTGACGATATATTTCAGTGAATGTCTAAAAAATATACTGTGAATGTTCAAAGAACGTTCGTAGACATTCATGGAATGTTCTAACAAGACATTCAGTCTAAAAATATACTGTGAATGTCCAAAGAACATTCATGGAATGTTCCAACAAGACATTCAGTCTAAAAAATAGACTGTGAATGTCCAAAGAACATTCGTAGACATTCATGGAATGTTCCAACAGAACATTCTAAGAATATTTAAAATGCTGACACAGCACTTTCCTGGTACTTTCCAGGGACATTCGTGTGCATTTGGGGACATTCCAGGAATGTTTTCAATGTCCTGTGTGTACATTCTAGGAACATTCATGGAATGTTTTGTGTTATTAGGGTATACTTCCGGTTCCTTAGCACGTTGTTTTGTCAACGTCATAGACAATGGCACCAACCGAACACCTGTTGACGGACGTGATAACTCCACATTTCTTCCTTTCTCTTAATCTTTTCATTTACAATCTGGTTTTCTCTATCACTCTCTCTCTTTTAATTTTAAATTTTCTTCGTTAGTTCTTTTAACTTATCTTTTACAACTTCAGTTTAATGTTTCCTTTCAATTAAATTACATTCTTATGTTATTTAATGCATTCATATTTAATTTAAATTACATATTTATTTCGTGTCATTTATCGTTTGTCAGCGGGTCTGTTTTCGTTTTTCGAATTTCTACAAATTAGAAATTACATTTACCAGCTATAACATACATGGTAATTTGTCTGATTTGTCAAAATTGAATCATCTGTTACTTCATTGTCGCATGTTTATGTAGTTGGTGTTTCTAATAGAGTTAATGTATATTACTATTAGTTGTAATATTATATTAAATTCATATTTAGAATCAGCAATACTAACGTGGCTGTATAAAGTATTACTACATGAATATTTACAACAGAATGTTGGCAACCCTCAATACATGATGGAGAAGAAGAATTAGACAACTAACCTAGCTTGTTCTGACACTTCATACTTCATAATTCCCTCAATATTTTATAAAAACACAAAGTTTAAAAAACTGGCACCATAAAATTAAAATCAATACAGTTAAAATAAATTAAATCAAATGTAGTGCTCCAGACCTACCAAATTCCCTCATTGTTTGTTGTATCGTCCTTTGTCCTGTGTGTTTCTATTTGTTCAGTTGTGAGGTGAATTTACTTAACTAGCTATTTATTTATTTATTGACGGAAATTTTATAACACAATGTAGGTATACCACGAAAATATAATTTACTACTATTTTCCTTTATCTGGTTCAATAGATTATTAATATCTATCCATAGCTTATATCACTTAAAACATAGTTGCCATTCACAACCAATTACTTCTTACTACATTTATATTCCTATTTACTTTCTATTCCAATTCTCCACCCTTTAATTTATAATGTTTTATTTAAGTACCTACATTGTTGTTTTAATTCATATTTTAATTCACATTCACATTTTTACTTTTGTTGCTTTTTATTAAATGACGGCTAATATAGCATTTTAACTACAATTTGAAGCTTTCGATCTACCTACTCTTAGGCGAACAATAATCCTACAAGAGCACTACTCGTCAAAGATCAAGTACGGACCTTAAATATTCAGTTTGCAACTGCACATCCAGTTCTTACATACACAATAAATACTCGCTACATTTTTGATCCAAACGTTGTCAACTTATATCTACTAATAAATAGTATTCTTTAATGTATATATAAATATAAATAAAATTAAAACAAAATCTTTAAAATCAACACACATTAAAATTGTATATATGTCATTCACTAATTTGATCTACACAAACATTATAACAGGCGCAGATTTGTTGGTTGACTTACACCAACTCTCTCATCACCCTCAAGAATTCCTAAATCCCATAAATTTGTTTACCTTTGCTGCATCCTCCGTCTATTCCACCATATCCCGTTAACATAACTTCAACAGAAACATCATGATAATGAATACTGAGTTGTTAGCACCTTGTATCCGAATGTAAGTACGACACGTTATGATTGCATGATTATATATAGCATACTTCTGCACATGTTTGTGCGTTTGGGGGAAGTTTTACAACCCCCCCCCCATGATTGCATGCATGTGCATTGGTATGCTATTTCGCTACTTTTATGTATGTTATTCAACATTGGCTTGATCTTATGGATCTTTAGCATCTTTTACAACCAGACAATGTCCTAACTCTGGTTTTTGTTTGTAGCATTTTGTAACTTGTTACCTTTGACCTGAAGATTCTCTACAAATTTTAAAGAGCGAAACCGGTCGTCGGAAGTTATAATAAAGATTGAGAGTAAGTCTGACTTTTACTTCATTTAGAAATAAAAATATTGGAAAAGAAATGAAAGGCAGAATTTACAAAACAGTCATAAGACCAATAATGACATACGCGGCAGAAACACGACCCGACACAGAGAAGACAAAATGATTGCTCAAAACAGCGGAGATGAAAATCCTTCGAAAAATCGATGGTAACACTCTATGGGACAGAGCTAGAAGTACAGATATCCGACGGAGATACAAGGTGTATAACATTAATAACTGGGTAAGAAACAAAAGAATAGAATGGAATGACCACGTAAGCCAAATGACAACAAATAGGATAGTCAGGACAGCGAGAGACGGTTCCCCAATAGGAAGACGATCAGTGGGAAGACCACGAAAACGATAGAACGACAACTTACTAGAGGCACATTGAAAAAACAGAAAGAGTAATGTCTATACAAAATGAAGAAGAAGAAGAAGAACATCAAGAATTTAATACATTCTCATCCAAAACCCAAAATCCTAAAAACATTATCAATAATAACCATTTCATTACCTGTCAAACGGATTAAAATAATTAGAATCAAGACCGTTAGAGTTACACTATAGCAAAGAATAAACCAACGACTATAGTCGCATTTAACTTAGCCAAATTGCTTGACAAATCCTTTAGATAACAGAATGCATTGTAAGAACTTGACCTTATAGTTTATCTTTACGACCGAGAGAGAAATATAGCATAAGTTTAACTATAATTTTATACATAATTTACTCTCTCGGTCATAAAGATGTATGTAAATATATAACAGAAGACACAGGGTTCGATTTAATGTGGTTAAGATAAACATCGGAATAAAGGATAATAATTACCATTTTCGAAAGAATGTATTTTTAAGGGATTATTTCATGATGATTTCTGAAGGGAGCTTTTTTGTCGGGACTATTTTGTCGTGGCTATTTTGTCTGCAGGCTATTTTGTTGGAGCGGTTTTGTGTGCGGGATATTAGGTCGGGGCTATTTCGTCGGAGCTTTTTCGACGGGGCTATTTTGACGGGGTACCAGATCAAGGTCCCGTTTATGAGACGATTCTCATTTTTCTTTTGATTTGTCGACATTCTCATAAATGGTGTGTCCATGACCAGTGGCGGCTCGTGGTAATTTAAGGAGGGTGTTCAATTAAAGAATGTAATTATACAAACGGTGAATAAGCGGTGAAAAATTTTTGGGACCTCGCCAAAAGATGTTGTGTAAAATGAAACCTATCTTTGACCCGATTAGTCAGGATGTCACACACTTTTTTGTTTTGTGCAGAATATGATACCTACTGAATGATGGCGCTTCTTCGGTGGTGAAGGTGGAGGCAGAAGTTACGAATAATGAAATGGCTTTGTCAAAACTGTTTAAAAATCCGTTTATTTTAACGGCATCCAAAGATCGAGATTGAAATTATAGTTTTATTCTTTGAAAATACTAAACATGGAAAACAAAATATAGAATGTAGTTTATCACACCCACATAATCACTAAGTTTTTCTATATTGTTCAACTTTAAAACAATGTTTAAACTTTTTGTTTCTTATTGCATATTCTTGTACCAAGTTTATCTCCGGCCAAGTTAGTCCATTCTTTTTATAAGAAGTCGATTTTCAAAACTATTTGCATTTTCTTTTATAAACTTCACTGAATAAGGCTCCACCATCCTAAAAAAAACTACCTACCAATATTGTATTTAATAAAATCCCACAACAGAAAATGCCAAACTATGAATCGAAACGCTTCACCCCAGTCTCTGTGTGCAGTGCACAAATGGTCAAAGTTTTAAGATAGGGGAATCCCTGGTTCACGGATTTAAGAGATTTCGTTCTTCTATAGGGTTACTGTATAGTGGCTGGGTTCAATTTGAATTCTGCACTTACCACGTGCATCGAGCGTAGCGGTGTTGTGCAAACAAATTATGTGATTAATAAATACAGTTATAATTTAATGATACTATGATATTTATGAGATTTAAGAAAAAATATTTTAATGATATTTATGAGATTTTTAAAAATATGTATTTTAATGAAATTTGATTGGGTGTTCACTGCATAAGTGAACCAATGGAGAAACCGTCCCTGTCCATGACGTTCATTTTTAGACTCTGTCTTGTCGATACTCTATATTGTCCATATTCTCGTCATCAGTCTTTGAAGATCCTCAATATTTTCCTATTGTACCGAATACAAACAGGTATTAGTACAACCTTCTTTATCCTGGCGGATCTTTACGACTAATTCCATAAAAAAGATCTCTCCGTAAAGAATATAACAGCCGTAAAAGTTTCTATGATGATACTTATTATGTAGGCCTTTAACAGGGAATGAAGGAAAGTAGAGATTATCTCACAATAAAACACTGAAAATTTTGTTTTCTACATATGCTTCCACAAAATTTATTATTTACAACTATGTGACTATAGCTGTTTCGGCAGAGTGCCTTTCTCAAGTGATATAATTTACAATGTGTTTGCCTTTTTAAGTCTCTAACTGAAGATGTTGAGGAGTGGGGAGCTGTTTGTCTCGAGTTGGCCATTCAGGATTATATCTTTATTTTTAGTTTATTAATTTTCATAGATTCTAAAAAAGATAGCTTAAAGCCTTTATTTTGGATATGCAGAATTTGAAACTCTTCATTGAAAGAATAATTATGATCTAGAATCTAGAAGGTGAAGTGCGTATATAGAAGTGTCTGTTTTTCTATTGCTGAAAGCCCTTTTGTGTTCTGCTATCCGTTTGTCAAAAGTTCTGCCAGTTTGACCGATGTACGTTTTCGGACAGTCACCACAAGTTAGTTTGTACACACCACTCTGTAGTTGCTTTCTCTTTCGGCTTTTATTGTTCTTAATATATTTGCTTAAGTTGTTGTTAGTTCTGAAAGCTGGTATTATTCCTTTCTTTTTTATGTATCTCGCTATTTTTGTTGTTATCTTGCCAGTATATGTGAGAGAGCAGAAGGTACTGGGTTCTTTCTGTGGTGGTGGATACACTAATTTCAGGGCTTTCTTATGGAGTTTTTGATTTAAAATTTTGTTAACTGTTTGATAGTTATAGCCGTTGTTTACTGCTATTTGTTTAATGATGTTTAGTTCTATCTCGAAGTTATTTTTTGTCATGGGAATTTCTGTCAGTCTATGTATCATGCTATGGTAGGCTGCTAATTTGTGTTGTGTAGGATAGGATGATGAATTATGTATAGTTGTATCAGTATGGGTAGGTTTATGATATACGGAGAACTCATATTTGTTGTGTAGTCTGGTAATCGTTACATCTAGAAAGTTTATGGAATTATTCTTTTCTGTTTCTATTGTAAACTCAATATTACTGTGAAGTGAATTAATAATAGTAATATTTAAGAATAATTAGTAATATTACTATACACACAACTATACACAATTTATCATCCCATCCTACACAACACAAATTAGCAGCCTACCATAGCATGATACATAGACTGACAGAAATTCCCATGACAAAAAATAACTTCGAGGTAGAACTAAACATCATTAAACAAATAGCAGTAAACAACGGCTATAACGAACAAACAGTTAACAAAATTTTAAATCAAATATACTGGCAAGATAACAACAAAAATAGCCAGATACATAAAAAAGAAAGGAATAATACCAGCTTTAAGAACTAACAACAACTTAAGCAAATATATTAAGAACAATAAAAGCCGAAAGAGAAAGCAACTACAGAGTGGTGTGTACAAACTAACTTGTGGTGACTGTCCGAAAACGTACATCGGTCAAACTGGCAGAACTTTTGACAAACGGATAGCAGAACACAAAAGGTCTTTCAACAATAGAAAAACAGACACTTCTACATACGCACTTCACCTTCTAGATCATAATCATTCTTTCAATGAAGGGTTTCATTTCTGAATATCCAAAATAAAGGCCTTAAGCTATCTTTCTTAGAATCTATGGAAATTAATAAATTAAAAAGTACAGATATAATTCTGAATGACCAACTCGAGACAAACAGCTCCCCACTCCTCAACCTCTTCAGTTAGAGACTTAAAAAGGCAAACACATTGTAAATTATATGACTTGAGAAAGGCACTCTGCCGAAACATCTGTAGTCACATAGTTGTAAATAATAAATTTTGTGGAAGCATAGAAAACAAAAGTTTTCAGTGTTTTATTGTGAGATAAAATGGACTTCCATCAAGTAACGGTCGAATCCATCAATTATTTAATGTAGAGATTGGTATTTTCGACAATTAAGCGCCCTTTAAAGGATTGATAAATTAAATAATTACATGGCAACAGGTGAATAAGGTAATAGCATGTACGATTTTTTATTAACTGCTTGAAGTTAATGGAGGAATGCTACGAAAAAAACATAATATAATTACCGCAGCAACACATCAAAAAAGAAAACCCATGGTTTTGGTTGTGAAGAAGATATCCAATGATGTTTCACCTTATTCTATTTATGTTTTAGTTTTGAAGTATGTCTTGTGGCTAGGTTCTATCTGGTCTCCTTGTGAGGGGGCTATTATTGAATAATTCTCTTACAAATAATTCCCAAATAATTTCCTTTTAAAAGATCGACAAGAAGTTCGAGTAGAACAAGCCAGAAATATTTTTAAAGTTTCGTAAATTTCTGACTGACCGCAAATTGGATTTCAACCTCCGATAAAGATGCTAAAATGTTACGTTTGACCGGTGCTCTTGTACGGAATGGAAGCATGGACGTTAAAGGCCAGTTCCATTAGGAAACTTCAAGTAGGTATTTGAAATGTGGTGCCTTTTGGTTTGAAATGCTTGGAATATCATGAACGACCAGAGTCAGACATGGGAAAGTACTAAGAAAAGCGGGCTTACAGGATAGGGAAATTTTTTTTAATTATATTAAAAGTAAGAAAACTGCATACTTGGGGCACATATTACGAGGAAAATTATCATAACTTTTCAGGAACTGATAATCGAAGGAAAGATAGAGGGTAAGAAGGGTCTGAGATGTAAAAATATGTCATGGCTGAGTAATATTCGCCAATGGACAGGAATCCACAGCTATGCAATACTTTGCAATATTGCTACAAACAGAATTATTTATTCCTGACTACCTAACATCTTACCTGACAATACAATGTACGGTGGATTCCTAAGCATAAATGCATGACAGCTTAGAAAGGATAAGAAGAAAAGATCGACTTCATGAGAATGTATCAATGTAAACGAAGTTTTGAAAATTTCCCACGATTAGCCTTCACGTAAATAGCAATCGCACCACCACGACGAGGAAGAACCAAAGAAGAATTCGTACCGAAAATACCTTCTTCTTAACGTGCCCTATTAAGTCCCCTTGACGTTGGCGATTAACATGGCGAAACTGTCTCTGTCTCGAGCTATTCTAAATAGGTGTTCTGCTTTCTTTATTCCCGTCCACTCCCCGGATATTCTTTAAACAAGAGGCCTGCTTTCTACCAATTCTTCTGCGCCCTTCGATTTTACCCATCATAATAAGTTAAAGAATATTACCGGTCTCCCTTTACTACGTGTCCAAAATAGGCCATCTTTCTATATTTGATGTTATCAAGCAGCTCCCGGGCAGCATTTGCTCTCTTAAGGACTGCCACATTTGTCAGCATAGCCGTCCATGTTATTCTCAGTATACGTCTGTGCAGCCACATTTCAAAGGACTCCAAACGATTAATAGTGGATATTTTTAATGTCCATGCTTCGACACCATACAAGAGGACTGACCAAATGCAACATTTAATCATGCGCTTTCGAAGTTGAAGATCCAAGTTATCATTACAGAAGAATGACCTCATTTTTAAAAATGTCGTGCGGGCTATCTCGATTCTACATTTTATCTCTTTATCTGGATCTAGTTGTTCAGTAATATGGCAACCAAGATATTTAAAACTGGGTACTCTTTGAATTATATGACCATCAACATATAACCGTGAATCTTGATGAGCCAGACGGCTAAATACCATGTATTTTGTTTTTGAACAGTTTATGTTTAGGCCAAACTCTCTTCCCACTGTGTCAAGGTGTTATAATCCATTCATATCATCACTTAAAATAACTGTATCGTCTGCATATATGATTGTATTTATCAGAATTCCATTAACTTTCACACCCCATTCCAAATTATGCAACGCTTCTTTAAATATTCTATCTGAATATAAACTGAATAACAGTGGGAACAGTATACAACCCTGTCTGAAACTTCTTTGTATTTTGCATATTTCTGTTGATTTTCCATTTATGCACGCTGTCGCTGTTTGATGCCAGTATAATTTTTCTATGATTCGTACATCTTGACTATCAACTCCTTTATCCTTTAATATTTTAATTATTTTTTGTGATTTTGTACTCGATCAAAGGCTTTCTCATAGTCAATAAATACAGAAAAGACGTCTTTCCTTTGATCTCGGCATTTCTGTAATAATAAATTTAGTGCAAAGGGTGCGTCTTGTGTTCCCAGTCGATTTCTAAAGCCAAATTGTGTTTCATCCTGGCCTTCTTCACATTTATCTCTGATTCTACTGTGGATGATACGTAGAAAGATTTTCAAAGTGTGGCTCATATGGCTTATCATTCTATAATCGCTACAGTTTTTTGGACGTTGTTTTTTTGTTAGGGTTATGAATTCGGACTTTAACCAATCTTCAGGGATATCACCAGTCGAATAAACATCATTGAAAAGTTTGACTAGTATTCCAATGTTTTCCTCATTTGTGAGCTTTAACATTTCTGTAGGTATGTTGTCAGGACCAACAGCTTTCTTGTTTTTTACCACTTTTATAGCATGTAGTATTTCTGATTTTAGTATTTCTGGTCCTTCACCTTCATCTAAAGTCTCCAGTTCTTTGGGTCTATCATCATTATACAGTTCATTTATGTAATTATACCAGGTAGTTCGAATTTTGTGTTCGTCTATTATCATTTTTCTCGACGAATCGGTTATAGTATGTGGAGTTTTCTTATGATAAAGACCAGCTACTTCTCTAACTTTTTTAAACATATTAAACGTATCATGTTTTTCATTCAACTTTTCTAATTCCTTGCATTTATCCTCCATACATTTTTCTTTAGCTACCTTTATTGAAGTTATATTTCTTTAGGCGCGATTGATATTGAGGGTGAATTTATATTGATCCGCACGCATGCGCACACCGACAATATGTTATTAGTCGTTATACGGGCTCTGATTGGGTGTTGAAATGATCTGTCAATAATTGTTCAATATGGAGGTTATCGGAAAACAAAAATATTGTATATATTAGTTTTTATTGTTGTGAGGACAGAAATAAAATCAAATTTATAATTATAGTGACTTTTTAAATAGTTTTGAAAAGCCGCAGGTAGGTAATTCTAAATGTTTCAGTTGTATTAAAATAAAAAAATATTTTCATACCTATCTATTTGAAAAATGTAAAAAAAATAATGTAGTTACCTATTCGTAGGCAATGCTTTAATTTACATAATCTGATTACGAACAAACTTTCTACAAATCTTCATCTAATATATCGTTTTCTTACTCTATATTTTATTGTATTTTAATTCGACAAAAATCAAATTAATAATTTGATTATAAACAAAATGTCAAAAAGTTTATGGTGTAAACGTTTAGTTTGTGTATATTCCCACATGACGTATGCGCTAAGGTGGTCTAGTGGGAAATCGATCGACTCTCGTACGGCGCGATAGACGTGAAGTGAGTTCAAGCCCCAAGCAAGTTGTTATTTTTTTATTTTTTTATAGATTTTATGATTGTAGTATATTATTATACAATTTTTTTCAGAAAATACGTATTTAATTAAAATTTTTGGCAACAATTATTGTTCAGAAATCATTTGTGGCATTTTTCAATGTGTTTGTGTGTGTTTTATTCTTTTATTTTTTTAATTTTTGGTATTGTTTTAATAAAATTTTTTGGAAAGTAGTAGAGAAACTGTGTAAAATATATTGATTTCGTTGAAATCATATAATAGAAGTATAACTCCTTACGTGCGTACAAAAGTACACACATTCTTTTTTTTTTTTGTTTAATTAGTTTCTATTTTTCTTTTTACTCTGTCTTGTTATCTTTCAGTTTTCTCCTCTGCTCCATCAATTCCAGGATGTAATCAGTCATCCATTGTTGTTTTTTGTGCCTCTGCATCGTTGTTGTATATTTTTCCATTACTTTCCAGGTAAGATCTTTAAACCTGTTCCATATTTCTGTATTGTTTATACCGAAAATACCACTTTAATTAATTAACCAGTTATTTCTAATATTGTATACATAAACACCTTTCTTTTTTTCCAAAAAACCTAGTTAATCCCCACTGTTTCTACCATTACCCAGCACCTTCATTTATTTTGCATAATTACCGCATTTATTTAAGACTTAATTTATTACGTTTCAAATTATAAGGCTAGACACATTTTCCACCAGCTCATCATTTAATTTCTTCAAACTCGCAGCACAAATTAATTATGTTTTCATTCAATCGAAAATCATCCGGGAGCGCCGGAAAATAAATTGGTAAGCAGGCAAAGGGGAAATTTTAATCTCTCGAATGATTCCATCTGTTGTTTGGAATCGTTACTCGTGGTTTCAATCCCATCCAATTTTGAATTATTTTATTTATCTTCGGATTTTACTTCCGTCTATGCATATCGGTTAATTATTCTGAAAGAGATTATCGGGATGTAAAATTTAGTTGGTAGCGGTGTCTTTGAGCATCTCAGGGTCGGCCCGTCGGGGTAGGCAAAGTAGGCGCCGCCTACTCTCTTCAAATGTAGTACAATAATATAAATGATTAATATAAATTACTTATTTCAAAATTTTAATTTATAAATTTTGACACAATACCTACAATAAAATAGCAAAAATTATCCAAATTATTTTTAAAAATATCCAAAAAATTGTCTCCGTAGTTATAATTATTGTACGCTCCTTGTAGTATCAGTAGTACTGTATAAGATTCTATATTCTTCCTGGTCAGGCACTTGAAAACGTAGCCTGAAATAGAACGACGCCAACACCGAATTGACGTGTGATCTCTCTCTGTTTACGCGAACTAAAGGCCTGCTTAGCGACCGTATTCTACGATTTTGAAAGGGCGGATAGGCACAGAGTCTTATAGCCGGACTGCCGGACCTACAAAATTTTATCAGTTGCTTCTCTTGTGTCTTGTGAAACTGTTTTAAATAATTGTTTTTTGATTTTGGCTGTTATTAGTAGGTTAAGTGTTGAATAAAACTAGGTAGGACAATTTAAATTTGTTTATGAAAACTGAATAATAAACAGGTAAATTTGAGATCGGTCTATTGAAGGGCATTTTAATTTTATATTAATTTAGTAATACTTCACTAACGACAAATAAATCTGTGAATAGTTATTTGTCAGTCGTCCATTATATTTTTATTGTGTTTCAATACAATTTGGATAATTTAAAGTTAAACTGACGAATTGTGTTATTAGATTATATAGATAATTACAAATTTAAAGTGAGGTTAATTGTTAACTTATCAATTTATTCGAAGAGTAAATTATTATTTGATACATAAATAAAAAAAGTAATATTTGACGTTGTTGAAACGTAGGTGTGTTAATTTTATTGGTGGAAAAACTTTAGTCATCGAATATGAATATTCTAAACGATGTAATATGCAGTTTGATCGAGACGCCTTTTTCAAAGCGCCAAAATCAAGAAAGATCAGAAATTATTTCAATGGGCCGGCCTTTACCAAATTTAACAATTTTATCCACAGATAAGACAAAAGACAATCGACCATTTTCGAGATCGTTTAAAACAATATGCTATGAAAATCATAAATGGCTAAGCGGAAGTTATTTTAAAAATTCACTTTTCTGTTGGCCTTGTCTGTTGCTCTCAAATCTGAAGCAAAATGTTTGGGTGAGTCAGGGATATTCAGATTTGAAAAATTTATCAGCTAGTGTAAAAAAACATGAATCTTCGAAAGAACATTTAAACAATTGCTTAGGTTTAAAACGGTAAGAAAAAAATAAACAAACTATTGACAGTGCTTTAGCTGGACATATTTCTCTATCTAATAAGATATATAATGAAGAAGTTGAAAAAGATACAAGAAGTTGAAGAAATTGATGTTACAATTCTGTTAGCAAAACAAGAACTTGCATTTCGCGGTCGTGATGAGAGGCATAATTCTTCAAACATGGGTAATTTTAAAGAAATTTTTAATTTAGTAGTTAAACGCGATCAGGAAATCAAGGATCATGTTAAAAAATAGAAGGGGCGTTCACGGGTTTGTCAAAAACAATACAAAATGATTTAATATATTGTCTTGCCGATTACGTAAAAAATGAAATTTCAACAGAAATTAATGAAAGTCAATTTTTTTCTATACTAGCGGACGATACTACTGATATAACCGAAAAATCACAGTGTACTTTAACAATCCGTTTTGTTAACAAAGTTGGTCAGGTAACAGAAAGATTTTTAGGGTTTTTTGATGTTAGCGAGGATAGATCTGCAGATGCTCTATATAGTTTAATTTCAAACGTGCTTGAGCCATATGATTACAAAAATAAATTAACTGCTCAATTTTACGATGGTGCAAGTGTAATGGCTGGCTCTTTAAACGGATTACAATTAAAAATTAAAGTAGATGCTCCAAAAGCAATTTTTAAATATTGTGGCGCTCATAGATTACATTTAGTATTGCAAGACGGCTCAAAATGTATTACAAATTGTAGGATATTTTTTGTCGCCTACCCGAAGTATATGTGTAGCCTACCCGCATACTGAGGTCACGAGCCGCCACTGGAGCATCTTACAAGATACTGAGAAATTCACATCTTTTAGCTGTATTTATATTATACAGCTGAGTCTTTACTGATTAATGGGAGTTTAGACTCATTTTATTTATCATCATTTTAATTTATTTATTTATCATATGGTATTTTCAACGGGTCTACAACAAAATCCCGACAGCCAAAATCCCGACAGGCCAGAATCCCGACAAATTAAAAATCCTGTCAGATTTTCAAAACTATAATACATAGTATTCATCTATTTTTGTTACGTTACAGTATTATGTTAAACATGAATTTTATTTATATTTATATTTAGCTAATTATACTGATATCACCTACATACTTGGAAATAAATTAAAACTGATTAATTCGCGAAGAATTTTTCCATTATTGTTTTCACTAATTTTGAAAAAATGTGAAAAGTTTGTATTATCAACGTCCGTCCGTCTGTCTGTCCTTCCGAAAATACAATTCCTCCATCATTATACCAGGTAGAATGACATTTGAGTTGTCAAATGAAAGCTTATAATCCAAGGATGGTACTAAAGGTGAGAAATTTGACCTATGCTGTGTGTCGGTCTGTCCGTCCGACCGCGAATATAACTTCTCCGTCATTATACCAGGTAGAATGGCAAATGAGGTGTCAAATGAAAGCTTAGATGGATACTATGTATTATAGTTTTGAAAATCTGACGGGATTTTTATTTGTCGGGATCCTGGCCTGTCGGAATTTTGGCATATCGGGATTCTGGCCTGTCGGGATTATGGCCTGTTGGGATTCTGGCGTGTCGGGATTTTGGCTATCGGGATTTTGGGCGGCACCGATTTCCAACATACTTACAAACATATTTCTACAAACATTCCTCGCGCAAATGTCAGTATTGACTCGTTTAAAAATGGATCAGGGTCGCTCTCTATCTCACTTATATAACATTGTAATACTTAATTCTCCTATCTGTATTTATGACAGTGTATCCATTGTTGATCTAAATCATATACATATTCCTAGAATGTTCTCTGAACTCTCAATCCTCTTCAATTCTGTATCACGAACTAATTCATCACGAATTTCCATTGCCGCTAAATATTACAGCTCTCCTGTTTTCCTCAGATAAATCAGCACTTTACTTGGTTCCATTAGCAATTTCATCAGAAATTAAATTTATTAAATCAGAAAATGCCAAAATAGTGGTGCTTATAGTTTAAAGAAATAGATAATATATAAGATATTTAAAATAATTATGAATTTACATGTTTTCAAGCAAATAGATTTTGTCTGATGCCAGGACAATACACATCTCTCGCTCTCTCTCTCTCTCTCTCTATCTCTCTCTCTCTCTCTCTCTCTCTCTCTCTCTCTCTCTCTCTCTTGTCGTTTCCCTATTACTGAGGATCGTGATTTCTTCCAATGTTCCTAACAATGTTTCTCCATTGGTTTTTATCTTCAGCTGCTCTAAGAGCTTCGCCGGATGAGTTTCCAGCTGAACTCTTTATTTGGTCGGACCATCTAGTTGGTGGAACGTTTCCAGAAACAATTAATCTATCCAAACTATCGTCACCTCTGCGAACCAAGTGCCCGAAGAATTGCAGAGTTCGTTGCAGACATATTGTGGACAGCCTTTATTTAATCTTGAGTTGGTTTAGAATAAAAACTTTTGTCCTATGAGCAGTCCAAGGTATGCGCAGCATTCTTCTCCAGCACCTCATCTCAAAGACATCAATTTTTGGCGCCCGCATGTGCGGAGTGTCCAAGTCTCTGCTCCGTATAGAAATATTGAGAATGCAATGGCATTCACCAGTCTCATCTTGATATTTTGAGAGGTAGATCTGTCTTTTCAAACTTTTGGTTAGTCGACTAATCGCATTTTTGGCCATACCAATACGTCTCCGAACTTCTGCTTCACAGTTACGATCGTTAGTTATACTAGAACCGAGATAGACAAAGGTGTTTACTATCTGGAATTCCTGTAACATGTTAGTCAGTTGAATAGTGTCGAATCTGTCGACCACCATTATTTTTGTCTTAGCTTTATTGATTTTCAGACCAACTTTATTGCTTTCGTACTCAACTCTTCGCAGAAGATCAAACATTTCTTGGTCATTTCCTGCTATAAGTGTAGTGTCATCAGGAAATCTTAAATTAGAGATTTTCCTACCAGCTACTGTTACTCCACCATCCTTCTAAAACCATCCTCATGACATGTTCACTATTAAATGTTAAATAAGTCAGGTGACAACATGCATCCTTTTCTAACACCTCTCTCGTTCTTGAATTAGTTTGAGAACTTCTGATATAGTCGCACTGTCGCTATATTGGACTGGTACAGATTTTTAATAAGTGTCAACAGGTGCATTGGTGTTCCCATTTCTAACACGAAAACGAGGAAATAAGAGGAAGAGAGAGTGAAATATAAATTACATTTTAATTTCCTCTTAATTTACTCAATATTGTGAATAATACATGGCATCAACATTTGATGGAATTTTATCTAGATAATTGACTTAAGGTGACTGCATACCGTAGAGTCTCTCGATCTGCTTTATTTATCGTCCGTTTGCATTGTAAATAATTATAGAAAGCACGGATTTAGTTTGTCATCAGAAAGTTGGTTCTAATGTTAAAAGTCTTTCTTCTTCTTCTAGTTCCGTGTCCGTTATCCATCGTGGTATATACAGGGTGTCCAGAAACTCTACCGACAATTTAGTCCAAAATTGCTTCCTAAGGGAGCTAGAGCTCTTTGAAGATGGCGTGTTTTATTTAGTTTTTCTTAAATACCTCCAGAACGCTTCTATTTAGAAAATCAAAATTTGGTACACATATTTATCTTCCAGCGATAAATATATTCCATCCATTATGAATTTCTAGTACCAGTCATAGGTATCCGTTTTGGGTGGGGCAACGGTTATTTTATCGCATACATTTTTTCTTTTTAACTTTTGAGTATTTTTGATACTGGATTATTAAATTGTGAGGTTTTCTAGTACTAAAAGATACTCTTGCTATAAGTCGGTAGGACATACCGTTTTCTAGAAAAATACACTCACCGGCACAAAATTCCGCCACCCAAAATTTTTGATTAAGTTTTACAATCTATAACTTTATTATTTGTACCCCTATTTTCAAGATTTTTGCATCAGTTTGTAGATACACGTATTTATGTCGTTTATTATTGTTCCGGTAACAAAATGCATCGAAAATAATAAGCCAGTCGTTAAGATGAGTTACTACCGTAATGTTTTTAACAGTGAATTTAATTTGCGGTTTCACAAGCCTCACAGCGAAACCTGCTCAAAGTGCTACAGCTTGCAGAATATTGTAAAGAACTCTGGAAACGCAATCAGTATTCAAAATGCTACAGTTTCTTTAGAACTACATCAAAGAAAGGCGAAAAAGGCATGTAGTATGAAAGAACTGGATATTAACAACAAAACTTCGAAGGATACTGTGGTAATATGTTTTGATCTACAGCAAACGTTGGCCACGCCATTACTTACTACATCAAAGGTATTCTATCTAAGGCAACTACGGACATACAATTTTTGCGTCCATAATTTGCTCACTGGAACAGGCCACATGTACACAAGGGATGAAACTGTTTCTGGCAGGGGTTCACAGGAGATAGGGTCATGCCTTGTTCATTTTTTCAAATCCCTACCATCCACTGTTACTAAAGTAATAGCATACAGCGATTCGTGTGGGGGCAAAACAAAAATAAAAATATTTGCAAATTATTTATGTTTTTAGTGAAAACCACCCACATTACAGAAATACATCACAAATTCCTAGAGCCAGGTCACACTTATATGGAATGTGACAGGAATTTTGCTTTGATTGAAAAAAACAAAAAAAGAAATCCTCAAGTTTTTAATCCCGACCACTGGAGACAAGTAATCGCAAGTTCTTGCAAAAAATTCATAGTTCACAACATGACAAAGGAAATGTTTTTTTCATTTGAAGGACTTAATAAGCTTATAAAAGATCCAAAAAAGATACAGAAGGAAGACCTCTTAAATTTAGAGATATCGCACACTTTAGATATGCAAAAGACTTTGACTCATTTTTGTTTGAATTAAAGCAAGTTTTGAATGATATCTATACATTCCTAAAATGTTTATGTAGGTCCAACTTATCTGGACGGCCATCGCTTTCAATTAATGGAACTTTTACGCAACTTCACATAAGTTCAGTGCCAATTAAACTTGAAAAATGGAAAAATATGCAAACTCTTTTGGATTTTATACTTCCAGTGTACCATGCATTTTATAAGAATATGAAACACGAGGATGCGACGACAAAAATAAAAATAAAAAGAATTGGAAAGAAATCCTTTGTAAAAGGTATAAATTTTTTTTATTAAAAATCCCTTAAAATGGCTACATCACAACAAAACGTTTTCGATTTTTTTAAAAAAATCATCATCAGTGTTCGATAAACTGGATGCTAGCTGAGCCACAAAAGAAAAATATCTGGGTAAAAACCCTTTACATATAATATAGATGCCTTAAAAGTGCATACTTCGATAAAAAGGCCTGTGATGGTCACATGGCAAACAGGATAATGCCCTAAGGTAAGGTATACAGGTTTCCCAACACGTGGGATCAAAATTGAGTTGATCACATTTCAATGACTTAATGGCAACTCAGCCATTAGTTGCCATTAAGTCATTGAAATGTGATCAACTCAATTTTGATCCCACGTGTTGGGAAACCTGTATACCTTACCTTAGGGCATTATCCTGTTTGCCATGTGACCATCACAGGCCTTTTTATCGAAGTATGCACTTTTAAGGCATCTATATTATATGTAAAGGGTTTTTACCCAGATATTTTTCTTTTGTGGCTCAGCTAGCATCCAGTTTATCGAACACTGATGATGATTTTTTAAAAAAAATCGAAAACGTTTTGTTGTGATGTAGCCCTTTTAAGGGATTTTTAATAAAAAAATTTTATACCTTTTACAAAGGATTTCTTTCCAATTTTGTGATTGATGGTATACAGCCAACTACAGGAAAACCTTTTCTTTTCCTTGTGGATTTTGTAAAAATAAAAAGAGGGTTCATACATCAGAAGAAGCAATGGAGCTGGGACCGAGTGCAGTTGATCCAGTTAGAGAAGAAAATGAAAACGAAGACGATGTGATTAGTTCTGACTACGAATAATTTTTTTGTCTTTGAAAATTTAGTTGTAACTTTATATTTAAATTGTATCTTAATGGTACATACTTCCAAAAATGTTCTGTATATTAATAAAAATGTTTTGAAACTTTACTTTTTCTAGCTATTTACTTTTCCTTGCTCAAACCACATGTAAAAATGTGTTGGTGCAAAAACGGTATAAGTGAATCAAATTCAATTTTTTACCTAAACTAAACCCTTTATCAAATATATTATTTTAACAATAAAAACATATTTTGCATTCATAATTTTTAAATATTATTAATTAAACTAAGGGGTTTTACAGAATTTTAAAAATGCAAATTACTTTGGAAGCTATTTTCTCAAAACTAACTTAGACGTACTTATACCCTTTCTGCTCCAACCCCTTCAATTAATAATACTCGTATAGTTGCTCGAAGATTAATTACCCCATCAGATAGATTGGTAATATCTAATGCCAGCCCCACAATTTCTAATGAAAAAATCACAGGATGTTTACAAAATATAGGCTTAACATTATTATCGCCAATGATACAATTGAGAATTGGAGCTACTGACTCAGCTTACAGCCATATACTTAGTTTTAGAAGACAAATTTACATCTCGCCTCCAGAAAAGGCATCTTTACCGGAAAACATTGATATAGAAAAAGATGGAATAGTAAATAGGTTATATTTAACACTAGACAGCCACAACTGTTTCAAATGCAAGCAGGCAGGACACAATGCTTTACAATGCACTGCCTCATTTCGACCACCTATGAGTATAATACCTACAGGAAGCAATAATCAATCAGACAACATAATTTAGGCCCAGAACTCAGCACTTTCTATTTCTGACACCACTACCGCTTCTTCTTCCAATAATACACAACCCATCAAAGACCACAGTACACTAATAAAACAAAACGTACCCCTAGATATGTCTAAGCTATCTACGCCACAAAATCCGTAACTATCAAACTCACCCCTCCCTCAAACTTTCAATACCCCTATGAATCTTGGGATAAACAAAAATATTTTGGTGGACAATACAAATCCGATCACCCCTCAACACAAAATAACTCACAAAAACGTACCGCTTCTGATGTTTCTTCTCCTACTTCTGAGGATGTCCAATTCGCAACTCCAACTATAACACAAAATAAGAAGAAGAGCAAAACAGAAAAAAAACCTGAACAAAACTTAAAGTTTTCAGACAATACTAAAACATATATAGATAATCAATCGCCTCCTTTTTGCCTCAACAGTCAGCAAGTCGAAAGTCTACTAGAAAATTGCTACGGCTTCTCTGATGTAGTAACGGTGGCGAAGGATTATAACTCTGACATCGTAGCTATTATCACTATGTTGGATGAAATTCACCCACATTTAGAAGATAGAACAACAAAATATCGCTGCACTAAATTAAGGAAAAAATTAGCTGTACAAATTAATTTACAAATTAATTTAACGAATTTGGATTCTGAAACTGATTCATCCACTTTTTAATTTTTGTGCTCATTAATAAAATATAATCATTTATGTATAACAAAATTTTACAGTGGAATTTAAATAGCTTTAAAACTCGTTTATCTATGTTACAGTTGTTAATCAATCAATACACACCACAAATTATTTGTCTTCAAGTTAAGTTTGTAAATAAAAAAAAAATCTTGAAAATCGGAGCACAAATAATAAAGTTAAAAATTGTCAAACTTTTGGGTGTAGGAATTTTGTGCCGGTGAGTGTAGATTTGAAAATTTTTCGTTTCCTGAATTTGCATAAAAAAATGAAAAAAATTTAAAAAAACGGTGTATTTTACCAACTTGAAGCAAAAGCACAGAATAAATAACCACACAGAAGCGAAACTCCTGCCGAAAACGGTAACATAATTTTCATGCTCATGTGTCAACGTAACTGGTGCAATCTCATTTTTGCGACTGACGTGACAGTTATTTATAGTTAAATTTTATATTTATATAATATGTTTTATTTTATATTTTATTTATATTTTAGAGTTAAATTTTATATTTCATATTTAATTAATAACTACTTGTCAAAAATATTACCTAATTTGGAATGGTCTATTCCTTAGAACATCAAGTTCTATTCTGTAACTGGTGCACAAGGTAAAATATTTCGGTCCCAACAAAATCAATGGAAACGACAGTCAGATTCGCTTCTGTGTGGTTATTTATTCTGTGGCAAAAATAACTCGTAGTACTGGAATATTTGTAGTACTGGAAAAATTCTTAAAAATTAAAGACAAAAAAGTTATGCGATAAAATAACCGTTGACCTACTCAAAACGGACGCATATAACCGGTACTAGAAATTCGCAATTAATGAAATCGATTAATCTCTGGAGTATAAAAATAAACGTATCAGTTTTAGTTTTTCTAAACATTTTTTTTAATTTTTTTTTGATATTCAAAAAACGAAACATTTTTAAATGGATTTTTCTAGAAAACGGTGTATCCTATCGACTTAAAGTAAGAGTACCTTTTATTACTATAATACCTATATATATCGGGTGTTCTACAGCAATCGCCGTTTCCCGCATCCTATTCGCCATGCTTTTCGGTCACGAATATCTTCCTCGTTGAGTTGTCTACTGTTCATTGCTTTCTCTACATCTTGTATCCATGTTCTCTTCGGTCTGCCTCTTTTTCTTCTCTCGGGTGGTACATACTGGATCATTTTCTTGGGCCATCTTGTTGGTCCCATTCTCTGGACATGCCCGTACCATATTAATCTTTTTTGTTCTATTCTGTCTATAATATCCTTTTCTACTTCCATTCTTTCTTTTATTTCTTCGTTTGGGATATGCTGCAGTTTAGATATTCTGCAGCTTCTTCTAAGCGCGTCCATTTCTAAAGCTTGAAGTCTTTTATTTTGTCGGTCTTTTACTTCCCACACTTCCGAGTTGTACAGGACAATTCCTTCCACGATAGTTTGGTAGATTTTTTTCTTTGTCTGATTTTGCAGTCCTGTACTCCACCAAATGCCATTTAGCTGTTTTATAGCTTTTCTTCCTTGGCTTATTCGATATTCTATATCTTGATCGCATGTGGAGTTTTTGTCAAAAATTGAACCTAGATATTTAAATTCATCACATCCTTTTATGTATTCCCCTTCTAATTCTAAGTCTTCAGTATCACCTCCGACTACAAGGTATTCAGTTTTCTCCATGCTCATTTCCAAACCCCATTTTTGGTACTCCTCTTTCAATTTTCTAATCATGTAACTGGCGTCATCTTTATCAGCAGCAATCACAACTTGGTCGTCAGCAAATAGCAACGTATACAAATAAGAATCTCCTACTGGTATCCCCATTGTTTGGCATTTCCTAGTCCAATATTTTAACACATGTGTAAGGTAAATTTTAAATAAAGTGGGCGACAGACAGCATCCCTGCAAAAGGCCTTTCGAAGTTTCAAAGGTATTTGAAAGTTTCGTTCCAATTTTAATTGCTGTTGTTGCATTAGCATAGAGATCTTTTATTGTTTGGATGTATTTTCTATTTAAAGTGGTTTGTTGTAATACCTCAAACATTTTTTCTCTGGGAACGGTATCGTATGCTTTTTTTAAGTCTACAAATACCATGTGAGTTTCTAGATTTCTAGCAGAACGTTTTTCTAGTAATTGCCTTATGCAGAAAATGTTATCTGTGCATGATCTACCTGCCCTAAATCCACTTTGTTCTTCGGAATCTTGCCACTCCTTTTCTATCCGTTTCTTTATTATTCGTCCGTACAGTCTTCCAACTGAGCTGGTCACACTAATGCCTCTGTAATTATTACAATTTTTTCTACCACCCTTTTTGTATATAGGGGTAGTTATGGAGTTTTTCCACTCAGAGGGCACGCCACTATTGCCTGAAAGGCATCCGTTGAATATTTCAACTAAAATTTCTTTTGCCTGTGTCGTGCTGTGCTTAATGAGTTCAATTGGAATACCTCCGGGACCAGGAGCTTTATTGTTTTTCATTTCTCTTAACGTTAGTTCTAGTTCTCGAATAGTTATATCTTCTAGTTGTTCCAGGTTGTTTGGGGCGATGATGGTTTGCCTTACATATTCCTGTCTATTCTCTTGCAATAGGTTTCTAAAGTATGTTTCCCACTCGTTTACACTTATAAGGGATATCTGGCATCTTTCTTGTACGTTTTGTCTTGTATTTGATATTGTTCTCCAAGCTTCTCTGCTTTTTGTTCCTCCCATAAGAGTGTCTATTTCTTCACATTTCTTCAGCCACATATTTTTTACTATAATACCTTACATTTTAATAATCCAGACTCCAAAAATGCTTAAAAATTAAAAAAAAAGTTATGCGATAATATAACTGTTGCCCTACCCAAAACCGACGCCTATGACTCGTACTAGAAATGTGCAATGAATAAAGTCGATTTATTATCTCTGGGTATGTGTACCAATTTTCCTTCTTCTAACTAGAAGCGTTCTGGAGATATTTAAGAAAAACTAATTACCAGATGCCATCTTCAAGTAGCTCTAACTCCTTTAGGAAGCATTTTCGGACTAGATGAATTGGGTTAAATTGTCTTAAAATTATCAATAGTAATTGCACAAGAGCTCTGAAATTCTATATTAATTTCAGAGGTCGAGTGCAATTTGTTGCGATTATTTCATGAATAAAACTGTTCAAAACCAAAATTTTATTGTAATTTATTTATGTAAGTACCATTAAACACACAGTTTTTATAAATATTTGACGATTGAAAGTCATCACTTTTATAATTTTTAAAACATTAATTGTCGTTAATGTCACTGAATGTATTTTTTCGTAGCAACGAAGGGCATCTGACGTAATATACTTAACGACGGAAGGTTATCAAAAATTATCGATTTAATTCAGTTTTCTGTAGCTTTCTATTGGTCAGAATCTCCTATGAATGAAATAATCTAAGGAATCTCCTGCCTTCATTAGTCGGAAGAGTTTCTGGACACCCTGTATAGCCCAGTAAATGAACGGTAAATACGGCGATACCGTGTAATTTTCAGGGGCATCTCAGAATTGAATGAAAATTTGGATTTAGGTTCTAATTACCCTCCACTTCCAAGTTGAAATTGTGCCGTTGGTTGCTTTTATTTGGGGGGTGACAGTCACTCCTTCCCGGTAGTAAAAAATGCTCGTTTAAAATAAGTCCGGAAATGGATAAATTGACTAATTATAAGCAACTTTTGTTCTATAGAGTTTTTTTATAAGTCAATACTTCTCGAGTTATTGACAATCAAAATTGTTTATTTTTTGACAAAAACCACGTTTTCCGGTGGTTTTTCGCAAATAACTAAATAAGTCAATGTTTTATCAAAAAATATAATCTTAACACAACTGTAGCTTAAAAAAAATGAAAAGAGCTGTAGCTCTTGAAAAATACTTTTTTCTACAACCACTATTCAAAGTGCACTTTTCTGCACAGTTTTATGTTAACAAAGTTGATATTTTCTCACAGTATAAGATCTATGACATTAGTGTGCAGAAAAATGACGTTTCTATGCCGGAAAATAACATTTCTGTATAGAAGAGTTCTTTTCCACAATAAAGTCATAAATATAATTATAACATGTTTAGATGAAATGGTTTTATTTAGAAGAAAATCTGCAAAATTCGCTATTTAACACATTATTTTTGAACTTACATTTGATATTTATTTTACAAAAATGACTACCTCATTCTGAGTAACGTTATATTATTTTCTGTTTACATCTGTAGTTAAAGTACCCGTATCCCGAATAAAGTACGTTCCTCCTAGTGGCAGGATACGGGTAACAATACATTAGATTATAGGGCAGTCCTTACAGTAGGGATCCTGGCCTATACAGAAAAATGCAGGCCGGTGTGGGGTAATATTGCACTTTGGTTGCATTGGTGGTGTATTGGCTAAACGTGCAGGGCAGGGTATGGTGCTGATAGAAGAGGTATTCAGGCATCAAATATCCCAAAAATATTTTCAGGCCATAATAATGAAAAGACCTTCTCCAACGCAATAAAAACATATACTGAAATGATGGCATCTCCTGAGGTAAAACATTCCGGAAGTAAAATGAGCCTTCATTCAAGTCTCCGGGTGAGGACTATCTCAGGGGAACACCATTGCAGGTTAGAAAAATCAGGATAGGGTCTTGCAATCTTGGTAGTCTTACAGGTAAGAGTCTGGAGTTAGTGGATGCCCTCAAACGAAGAAGAGTTCAAATTGCTTGTATTCAAGAAACTAGGTGGAAAGGACAAAGGGCGAAAGAACTAGGTGAAGGATACAAATTATGGTATGTAGGGAGTAGTAACACTAGAAATGGAGTTGGTATAATTGCTGATAGTGAAATGAAAGATAACGTAGTTGAAGTTGTAAGAACGAGTGATAGAATGATGTCAGTGAAATTTGTAATTAATAAAGAAGTGTTGAATGTTGTGTGTGTATGCTCCCCAAACAGGTCTGGATGAGAATGAAAGAAAAGCTTTCTATGACCAATTAGGAGACCTACTGAGTGATATTCCAGCAGACGAGAAAGTTATAATAGGAGGTGATTTCAATGCATATGTGGGCCAAACCAAGACAGGATATGAAACAATACATAGGGGATTAGGCTTTGGAACTAGAAATGAAGCTAGACATGACATGCTTGAATTAGCAGCAGCATTGGACATGGCCATTGTAAACACATTCTTTAAAAAGAGAGAAACTCAACTTATTACCTACAAAAGTGGACAACATCAATCCCAAATAGACTACTTCATGATAAGGAAAAAAGACATACGTGAATGCAAGGACTGCAAGGTAATAATTAGTGAGACAGTAAGCCAACAACGTAAGCTGCTTGTTCTGGACATAGAAGTAAAAAAGCGAAACTAAACAAAAATAACGGAGAGGACCACAAAAAAATCAAGTGGTGGCTGCTAAAAGATGAGAAAGAAGGTCTGTTCAGGTGAAGAATAGTAGAAAAAATATGTCGGAACATGAAAGGAAGCCCTAATACAATTTGGGGAAAAATGGCCAGTAGTATTAGAGAGACTGCTATTGAAATACTTCGGAAAACGTCAAGAAACAAGTTTGAGGATAAAGAGACTATGTGGTGGTCAAACGAAGTACATGGAAAAATAAAAGAGAAGAGAAAATCATATAAAAATTGGCAAGAAACCAGACCCAACACAAATCTTTAAAACTATATTGTGGCGAAAAAGGAAGCGAAAGTGGCAGTAGCAAAAGCCAAAGAAGAAACGTATTCAAACCTATACGATCAACTTGATATCAAGGAAGGCGAAACGAAGATATATAAAATAGCCAAACACAGAGCAAATAAAGCAAAAATTTTAATCAGATTAGATGTATCCGAGATGAAAATAATAAAATACTAGTTCACGAAAGGGATGTCAAAAAGAGATGGAAAAAGTACTTTGACAGCTTATTAAATGAAGAATTTGACAGACAGCCTGTAGAGTCAACGGAGACAGTAGCAGCAATGATCACCAAAATAACAAACGAGGAAGAAAGGAAAAGCTGTAGGACCAGATGATATTCCTGGGGAAGTATGGAGAGCATTGGGAGAGACAGGAATAAGGTGGCTTGCAGATATTTTTAATAGAATTATGGAAGTTGGACAAATGCCAGACGAATGGAGAAGCAGTATACCGGTACCTGTTTACAAAAACAAGGGAGATATACAACAATGTACAAACTACAGGGCTATAAAACTGCTTAGCCACATCATGAAAATATGGCAAAGAGTAATTGATAAACGGATACGTGAAGAGACCGAAATATCTGAGAATCAATTTGGATTTATGCAGGGTAGATCAACAACAGATGCAATTTTCATTATAAGGCAGTTGATGGAAAATACAGAAGTAAAGAAACCAACGCTCATATGGTATTCATTGATCTTGAGAAAGCATATGATAGAGTTCCTCGAGAGATTCTGTGGTGGAAGGAAAAGCGGTAGGACCAGATGATATTCCTGGGGAAGTATGGAGAGCATTGGGAGAGACAGGAACAAGGTGGCTTGCAGATATTTTTAATAGAATTATGGAAGTTGGACAAATGCCAGACGAATCGACAAGCAGTATACCGGTACCTTTTACAAAAACAAGGGAGATATACAACAATGTACAAACTACAGGGCTATAAAACTGCTTAGCCACACCATGAAAATATGGCAAAGAGTAATTGAGAGATGGATACGTGAAGAGACCGAAATATCCGAGAATCAATTTGGCTTTATGCAGGGTAGATCAACAACAGATGCAATTTTCATTATAAGGCAGTTGATGGAAAAATACAGAAGTAAAGAAACAAACGCTCATATGGTATTCATTGATCTTGAGAAATCATATGATAGAGTTCCTCGAGAGATTCTGTGGTGGGCACTGAATAAGAAAGGAGTCCCTGGTGAATATGTAAAGATTGTGGGGGATATGTATGAGGGAGTAACGACTAGTGTTAGGACAGGTGTGGGAGAGACTGATAAATTTCATGTGAAAGTAGGATTGCAGTAAGGCTCTGTGCTTAGTCCGTATTTATTCTCATTAGTTTTGGACCAGATAACAGCGAAACTACAGGGTAACATTCCATGGTGCTTAATGTATGCTGATGATGTATTAGTAGGAAATAGTGAAAGAGATTTAGAACAAAAACTGGAACAGTGGAGACAAGCTCTGGAGGAAAAGGTTTAAAACTTAGTAGGACAAAAACACAGTATTTGGAATGTTCATTTAAAGATGTAGTTACTACAAATAAAATGGTACCTTTGGATGGTGAAATGATTCTGAAACGCAATAGTTTTAACTACTTAGGATCGGTATTACAGAGTAATGGAGAAATAGATGGAGATGCATGCAGTAGAATTAGGTCTGGATGGATGAAGTGGAAATAAGCGAGTGGTGTGTTGTGTGACAGAAAAATTCCAATGAATCTGAAGGGAAAATTCTATAAAAGAGCCATAAGACCGGCTGTGATGTACGGATCTGAATGTTGGGCAGTAAAAAAGAAAGAGGCCCAACGAATGCATGTGGCGGAAATGAAAATACTTAGATGGATGAGTGGAGTGACAAAGAAGGGTAAAATTAGAAATGAGTATATTAGGGGAAGTCTAGGTGTGGCACCAATTGATGCCAAAATGAGGGAGCATAGGTTAAGATGGTTTGGCCATGTTCAACGTCGAGACGTTAATCACCCAATACGAAGAATAGCTGAAGTGCAGATTCCTGGGAGGAGTAGGAGAGGAAGGCCAAAGAAGACCTGGGGGGAGACGATAAGGCAGGACATGTTGGAAAGGGGATTAACATTGATATGCCCCAAGATAGAATTGTGTGGAGAAATGCAATTAGGGAAGCCGACCCCGCATAGGGGTAACGTAAAGAAAATGTTGATGATCTGTGGTTAAAGTGTAGACAAATATGTAACCTGTAAGACAATTATTATAGGTAAAGACAGTTTTTGTTTTATTATACTTAATTATCGAATAGAAATTAAATTATGGATGTGACAACTGTTTTATGTTACAATTTTATTCTTAATAAACATTTTATAATTATCAATTAACCAATAAGGATTTAGCAACCTCAGCAACATACGTCGAATGAAGTAGGTATGGTGGAAGTCTGTGACTGTAATAATAATCTCAAATGTGACATTATTTTATAATAATTATTTCAAATATGTAGTTTAAATTTAAACAAATTAATTATTAACTTAAATTTTTTAACTGATTTCTGTGTAACTTGTTTAGGTGTAAGGAATTTAAATTTATTAGTATTAATAATTAAATACAGTTTAAAATTTATAATCTATTCTTAAATTTTATTTCTTTAATTTATTCTTATATTTATTTTGAAAACAGTGGTTGTTGAAAAAGTATAGTGTGTAACACGTGCAGAAAGGTAATTTCTCAATCGTTTGAATTGCGGCCACTCGCTTGCGCTCGTAACTTTTCAAACTCTTGGGAAATTAGTACCTGTATGCACTTCTTGCACAATATATTATTTTATTCATCAAATTCCAAGTCAAATATTTCAATGTGAAATATCCACAAAATGAAGCACTTTTCGGGAAAAACATGAACTTTTTTATTTTAACCTTTAACTACACGCGCTGTACTGGCGTATTTTGTTCGCCAGATATAAGAATTCTACTGCAAATATATTTAAAAATTTAATTTTTGACCTTGTTTATCTCCCTAACCTATCACTGGAATGTGCTTTACAATTTGGTTTTAGTTTCGTTCTAATCGGCGTTCTGAGAAGATCGTAATTTACAGTTTATTATTTGTTGTTTCCGGTGGTGGACAATATATGCCACGATTATGTTAATGTAAGTAGTAATATAAGTTCATATTTCAATTGTTGTTTAGTTATTATGGCACAAAATATATATTTCTTTATAAACAATACTTTTTTTCCAGTAAAAAAACACATTTAAAAAAATTTATATTAGTAATTTTACTTATCATGGAATACAGATATTCCATGATTCCAGTTATAAATCCCAATTGGCTTACTGAGAAGGAACTCCAAGTATTCACTGATGCCCAATAAGGTTTATAAAAACAACTAAGTGTATTTTTTCAAAAAAAAAAATAAACAAATCCGCTGTTTTTAAGTGTATTTTCTTGTGGCGTATAAAGTACGCCACGCGTGTAGTTATGTTATAACTTGATGCGCGGGTAGTTAAAGGTTAAAGGTTAAAAAAATTATTTTAACTGTTTACTTTTTGTAAAAAAAAACGTGAAAATCTCCCCGCGTTTAGCACCCCAAATGAAATTAATCGTTACCGCTTTACAAACAATTTACTTTATTTACCTATTTTTTACATGATCTGTAAGTTTTATCGGTTTAAAGTGCTTATTTCTTGAAGGGTTATAGTTGAAAAACTCTAACGAGTAACTAATCACGAGTGTATGCAAACTTTGAACGGCCATATCTTAACCAATTTTTGTCCTACAGAAAAAAAAAATCAAACTGTCTTATTTACAACAACAAATCCTACATTTTTTATTTTTTGAGATTTTTCGTATCACTAACACTTTTTAAGTTATTTTGAAAAAAGGGCATTTTTCCAATATTTAAAAAAAATGTTTTTATATCCAATGTTTTTCAAAAATAAACACTTCAAACCGGCCAAGCTTACATAATATCATGAATAAACAAAACTTATACATTTAAGGTAAATGATAAAGAGGTAACGATTAATTTTATTTAGAGTGCTAAATGGAGGGAGATTTTCACAATTTTTTTACCAAAAAAAGGGCTAACTTTTTTTCAGCGTAACTCGTTAATGTTTGATGCTAGAAACTTTTTTAAAAAATAAAAATAAATTTTTTTAAACGATTTAAAAAATGTTAATATGTTTTTCCCAAAATATGCTTAATTTTTTGGTGATTTCACGTTAAATTATTCAATTTGGAATTAGACGAATAAGAACGTATTTTTCACAAGCTACAATTTTGCTTTTACTTGGTTTATAGACATTATTAATACACCATTTTTTTCTTTTTTGTCTAAGCTATGTTTTTGCTAAGAATATTTACTTCGATAAAATATTTACTTTTTAGTTATTTGCGAAAAATCACTCGATAACGTGTTATTTTTTGTCGAAAAATAAACATTTTCAATCGCAAATAACTCGAAAAGTATTAACTTACATAAAAAACTCTATCGACTGAAAGATGGTTAGAATTAGTCAATTTATCCATTTCCGGACTTACTTTAAACAAACGTTTTTTCACCCCCGAGAAGGGGTGACTTGTCACCCCACCAGTAAAAGGCCTCTACCACCATTTTTCGGCTAAATTATTCACAATCCTAAAAGCACTATCGTTAATACAAAACAAACACAGAGAAAAGTGCATAATAATCACAGAGAGTTCATTAAGTTCTCTAAGTTCATTATCCTCACTAACTCAATTATATTATGACAACTCCCCACTACGTCTGATTAAAATAGAATTTAAAAACATTTCAAATAAGAACATCCAAGTTCACTTTTTATGGGTGCCTTCTCATGTCGGAATGGAAGGTAATGAAGTTGTAGATAAAATAGCTAAAAGTGCCTCAACTAACCCTGTGTTCGAAGAAAGTAACAAATTGGTACAAAACGATTTAAAAACACTCTTAAAACAAAAAATAATTCAAAAATGGCTACAAACTTAAACCAATACCCATCAAGGCTATACGCAGTCAACAAACACCCACATCTTTGTAAACCAAAAATAAAGGACAGAAGAGAACAAGTGATACTTACCCGTCTCCGTATCGGCCATACAAGACTAAAGTGGCTATTACATCTTCCTAAATTCAGGACCGATATTCAGGATACGATTTAGGACACTAAATTCAGTCACTGTTGCTCGCTATTACACCATCCTAAATTTAGGATGCTAAATAGCACAAAGACAGGGTCTGAAAACCAAGAAGTGTTAAAACCACAGGGGTTCGGTTTAGGGCAGTCATTGAGAGCAAGACTATGTTATTATCTCCGAATTCTATCCTACTGCATGGTTTTTAATCAAATTTTAGGAATAGGCTCAACTTATCTCCTTTTTCAAAGTCTACCCTATGCCGATGTGTGCTTTTGTCTTGGGGGCGGTTCCCACCCCTTCTCGGGGGTGGGAAACTTTTGCTTAAATAACTACGGAAGTTGCTAGAGAACCTAATTCTAAGCAAAAACTGCTCTATAATTTTTTTTCGAAAACTCGATACTTTTTGAGTTATTCGTGGTTGAAAATTGGCCATTTTCATTGAAACGTAACACCTTTTCAAACGGTTTTTTGCGAATACCTTAAAAACAATGCATCTAACTAAAAAAACTATATAAAACTTTTTTGTAGCCTATAAAAAAACAAAGAGATCCGTTTCTTCATAAATCTTCTAGTTTTAACACAAAAAGAGATATGATACGTAAGAGAATTTGTTTTTTGGTGCAATCTCAAATCAGTGTATTCAACTTGAAATAACAAAGAAACGGTCGATTTTAGGTGTATAGTGCTACCAATACCTTTTGTTGTGATTAAAACGTTCTTTCAAATAAGCAATAGTGAATGCCGATTACATTCAAACTAAGCGAGATATGCTGAAAAAATTGATGACTAACGAATTTTAAGAAAAAAATGAGAAGTATATTTAACCCCTCATCCACAAGAATTTAAATGCATCGTTTTCCTTCTACAATACATTTTATTATAGTATTATTTATATATTCAAAAAGTTGAGCGGCTTTAAAATGAATGGTTTTTGAAAAAAATAAAATCAAATTATAGAGCGCATATTTAAATTTTCTTAAAAATCTTCCTTTTTCTCCATGTAACTTGAAAATGATAAGAGATACGGTTATGAAAAATAAAATTAAAATGTTAATCTAAAAGAAACCTACATTTTTGTATGGCATTTAAGTTACATGTTACATGGAGGAGCAGGAAGATTTTTAAGAAAATTTAAAAATGCGCTCAATAATTTGATCTTATTTTTTTCAAAACTATTTGAACATAAAAATAACACTATAGTAAAAAATGTATTGTAGAAGGAAAACGATTCATTTAACTTCTTGTGGATGAGGGGTTAAATATTCTTCTCTTTTTTTTTTCTTAAAATACGTAAGTCATCAAATTTTTTGCAGTTTATCTCGCTTAGTTTGAATGTAATCGACATTTAATATTGCTTATTTTAAAGGTCTTTTCAAGCACAACAAAAATTATTGGTCGACACCTAAAATGGACCGTTTCTCTGTTATTTCAAGTTGAATACACTGATTTGAGCATGCACTAAGAAAACAAACTCTTTTCACTTACTATATATCTTTTTGTGTTATAACTAGAAGATTCATAAAGGAAACAATCTCTGTTATTTTATAAGCTACAAAAATATTTTATATAGTTTTTTTAGTTAGATGCATAGTTTTTAAGGTATTCGCAAAAAACCGTTTGAAAAGGTGTTATGTTTCAATGAAAATAACCAATTTTCAACCACGAATAACTCAAAAACTATCGAGTTTTCGAAAAAAAAAATATCGAACAGTTTTTGCTTAGAAATGGGTTCTCTAGCAACTTCCGTAGTTATTTAACCAAAAAATTTTCCACCCCCGAGAAGAGGTGGGAACCGCCCCCAAGACAAAAGCACACATCGGCATAGGGTAGACTTTGTTTCTTGAGCTGTTCCCTACTTATTGTGAAAATATCAAATCGATATAGTAGGATAGAATTCGGAGTCCCATACCCTCATTGACTGCCCTAATTTAACCAGGTTAAACTTTTAAAAACAGGTAAACCAGGTACGCTCTGCGAAGGGCTCGAAAGGTAATTATGATTGATTACCTTTCAGTCAGCATCGTGACATGTTTATCGTTTTGGGTACATCCAGTGACATTTTTTTTATTTTGGGTGCATAGAAAATGGTACAGGATTGTACACATGTACATCCATCCGATTTACTAGAGATGGCATGGTGGAACTGAAGCAGGTACCTCTTATAACACACAACTTTGGAGAGATTAGAACTATGTATGCTTACTGCATTAGATGCCGCCTGTAAGAAAGTTTGTTTAAACATAAATTTTGGAAAGACACAAAACATGACAAACCTGGTAATACCAAGCGAAAATCCAAAAGCCGACTTCAATGAAATAGCATTTGGTCCATAAATATAAATATTTAGGGATGAACTCCAAATTGCCAGACAACCAAACTGCCGAGCTACAAAGAAGGATCACCTCAGCATGGGTCGCATACGGAGCTCTATCAGACATCTTCAAGAGGAACATGCCAAATTATCTGAAAAAGAAGACGTCCGACTAATGTGCGCTTCCAAACATGACTTACGGCGCCAAAACATTATCGTTAACTCAGACCACAACAACCAAACTTGAGTGCCCCAAAGAAGAATGAAACGGTCTAGAGATGGCACGATGGAACTGGAGCAGGTACCTCGGAATAGGTCCCAATCGTCTATTCCACGCACCAGTGACCAAAAAGTCGACGGTATCGGTTTCGATTTCAACGGCGCCGCATCGACCGCAATCCGCAATTTACAATAAACTCGGAACTGGATTCTCGCTCGGAATAGGTTTTAGCATAGCCACATCGAAAGAGCCACCATAGGGTTAGTAGGGAACACATCGGCGACGTTCGTTTCGATTAGGGATGGCACGCTGGAACTGGAGCGGGTACGTCGGAATATGTTTCAATCGACTATTCCACGTATTACACGTGACAAAACTTTGACGGCATCGGTTTCGATTCCAGCGCCGGTCGTACACTTTTCGGAACGACCGGGCAAGAGATTTGAAATGAAATAGGTACGGAATAGGTACCATAGAGAAACGCATCGGCGGCGTCTGTTTCGATTCCAACATCTCACATCTGTTTAATGTGATGGGTTCAAAAGAATTTCAGGTCGATACGGCTGTAACAGATTTCTAATTTATGGCAGATATAGTTGTCATTTAAAACTGTTAAAATTTTGCCTCTTTCGCATTTTGTTTTTATTTATATGACTATAATCTAATCGATCCTATCTTCTATAATAACTTAGTGTCTTCATTTTCCATTTGTCTCGACTTTAGGTAATTTAAAAACCCATAATAATTACATGTAAGAAAAATTTGTTTATTTGTGATATAGATTTACGAATTGGAGGAAAAAGATGGTAAGAAATATAAATATATTTAAAAACCAAATTAAATACATGTCATCCTCTAGATCACGGGTTCCCAACCTTTTAGTAACTGCGTACCACCTGAAATATTTTGAAGATTTTGGCGTACCACCAAACATTTGGGGGTAGGGGGTCATGGAACGGAAGAATGCCCCCCGATCATATTGTTTTTAGAAACATGTTTACTATCAGAAACATGTCCATTGGCTTGTTTCGTAGACACAATTGTGGTGTCTAATTTTAATTTTAAAATATTGATGTGATCTTGATTATTGATATGAGATAATATTTTTATATGTCATTTAATTTAATCAATGCATTAATAATAATCTAATTAATTTACCAGATCACATATCAATATGTTTTCAATCTCAGGGCTTTTTATAAAATTAATTACTTGCTTACGTGGATTCTAAGTATTTCTCAATGGTTCCTAATCGGGATAGGAAAGAAAAGAGTAAAATAATAACACATATGGGTTACAATTGTAATCAAAATATTGTTTATTTTATTTAAATGGCAATCACTGCTTAATATTTGCTATATCTTATTATTCTTAAACATAACATTTACACATGGGAATCTTATTTCCTTTTGGTTTCCAATTGAAAGTTTTTATTAACATTTAACTATTATGATTTATTAGCAACAATTCTATTTAAGTTTGATGAAGCTTTTCTGATATTATTGATTATGTTTCTTCAATTTTAAATGTGGTATTTAATACGAAAAACCCATACATTCATGTCCAAACAAATGAGACTGACCTTATTCTGGTGAACTGAGAATGTCTTCACACAAAACCCGTTTCCTGCTATCCTTGGCTGCAATCAAAACCTCGTCCTGGCTTCCAGTAATGTTCTCCTCTGAAACTAGCTCGTATAGCTCTCGTTTCCTGCTTCTGTCGTGATGCTGTGTTCTACCTTTTTCGAAACTGCAATCAGCTACCGGAAACTCTTGGCTCAAGGAGGTTCTTTTACTCCCAACCTGGCCTACCTCTCGTTCCACGATAGATACTCCACACTCACGGAACTACACCGGATTTCTCACTCTCCGTACACTACCGTCTACTACTGGACTTCACTTCTCGACAGCTCAAAACATTCTGATCTCTATTTGTCATTCATTCCCCTACTTTCTAAATATCCCTTCCAGATTCACAAATCAAACTTCCACCACCAACTCTCATTCGCAGTATTCCTCAAAACCAATTTTTAATCTTTCTAAATATGCTTAATGGATTTCAAAAGAAAAATAGTTAATTCCCATTCTAAAATTACTTTCTACTAATTACAAAATTTAATGATCTATTATCTACTTCCACTAAGTCTTATTTAGCATAAGCTAATGATCGAACCTTCCGCGAACAACGATAATGACCTATTATCGATTTCACTTGAGTTTTATTTAGCATAGGCTAATGATCGAACCTTCCGCGAACAACGATAATGGTACGCGCTATTCACTTTGTTTGTTCTAAGCGCATTGTCCCGAGTTTCGTTTAATCACTTCTTAAAATTAAATATAACAATTTGTTGTATACAGGTTGTTCTAAATTTATATGCCCGTGGTTGAGAAAATTGAAAATATTTTATATTAAATTGAATTCTGTTTATAATTATCAAAATTTAATTTTCATATCAAATAGAAATATAACAAATCCCCGCCTTGTATTCGATAAAATTTATCTGCATTTTTAAATAAATTTTCTCGAGGCAAAACCAAATCCCTGTATATTTCCTTACTTTAATCTACGTCTTATACCCCTTCTTCTTGTATTACTCTAATTAGTCCCACCTGTAGAGTAATTGTTTCCTTATTTTCAGTGTCCTCATCCTGTGTTAGAGTGTCGGCTATTATGTTGTCTTTCCCTTTTTCCCATATCAATCTTCTGTCTTTTTCCTCAGATTTTTCACATACTTTTACCGTGTATTCTGCATCCTCGTTTTCATATGCCTCCTCTTCAAATGCCACTGTTTCGATCATATCTTTTTCGCTTTCATTTGTTAGCTTTATTTCTTCTTCTCCTGAGCCCATCTCTTCTTTTGAGGAATCCCAGTTTTCTTTTGCTTTTGATACTCTCAATTTTTCTTCTTCTGGGCTCAACTCTTCTTTTGAGGAGCCACAGGTTTCATTTTCTTTTGTCTTTTTCTGACTTTTTCTCCCTTTTCTTCTTTGTCCTTGCTTCGTTGCCAAATTCATTTCCACTGTTTGTTCTTTACCTGATTCGTCCGTATTTTGTTTCTCCTGTTCCTTGTTCTGTTCTTCTTCTTTTTCTTCTGTTAGATTCATCGTATTATTTTTAAAATCTATCACTACATGTTTTTCTGCCAATTCGTCAACTCCTACTATCATGTCATGTGACATGTTTGGCATTATTACACATTGTAGTGCATACATCTTCTTACCCAGTCGTACCATTACTCGTATGCCTTCATTTATAGTTACCAATGTCCGTTTGTTTGCGCCCACTAAATTTACCCTAGGTATTTTGTAAATTAAATTTGTTAAGTTAACTTCTTCTATTAGTTTTCTGTTGACCAATGTTATTTCAGATCCAGTGTCTATCATAATTTTAATTGGTTTCTCGTTGATAAATCCATCCACAAATTTTAAATTAACTCCATTTTTCTTTTCGTTGTTTCTTGCCAATTTAATAAACTCCTTGGGGTTACAAAAAATTCCTGTTTGATTTTTGGTTTTTAGTGAGCGCCGTCGTGAAAAAACGCCGGTTGCTCATCGTAGTTTATATTTTCGTCATAATGTCTCTCTCCGTCATATTCATCTGTCTGGGTATTATTTACTTCTCTTCTATTTTCTCTTGGTCTGTCGGATCTGTTTCGGTTTTCTCGATATCCCTGTTCATTTTGTCTACCATTATTTCTGTTTTCTTGATTTGCGAGTGTGGTGTTTCTATTCTGGTATTCTCGATTTCTGTCCTCATTCCATTGCCTATTTCTTTGTTCATAATTTCCTCTTCCGTTGTCTCTATTATCGTTTTCCCTTCTGGGATTAAATTCTCGTCTTGTATAGTCCCTCCTATTTTGATTTCTATCTCTGTAATCCTGTGTTTCTCGGAGCCTGTAATCTTCTCGCGACCTTCTTGATTTTCTTTCTCTTAAACGTGATTCTCTTATTTGTAGAAGTTGGCATAAACTATCTATGTCTTTGTAGTTTTGCAATGTGATATGGTCTTCCAGCGTTTCTTCGAAATGTCTTGCAATCAGTTCGACTAATTGTTCCGATGAGTAATTATATTGTAAATGTTTTGCGTTATAGTAAATTTGTAATGCATATGTCCTTTCTGATATACCCATCCTATCATTGTATTTCCCATTTTGCAATTCCTTGTTAATTTCCAATTATTGGACTTTTCCCCAGAAATAATTCAAAAACTTTTGTTCAAATTGTTGCCAACTGTCAAATTCTTCTTCTTTGCAATCGAACCATAGGCTTGCTTCATATTTTAGATGATTTCTGATAGTTTCTTTTGCTGTTTCGAAATTTCCGATGTGCTGTATTTTCTTTTTCAGGCTATTTATGAACGGCACTGGGTGTAATCTTCTTGCATCCCCGCCAAACCTTATCTTCACGTCATCTGTGCTATGTATAACCATTTCTCTTCTTTCTCCGACATTTTGTTGAATATTGATTTCCGCAATCTTTCTTTCCACTTCTTCTATGTCTGCTTGAATAGCGTTTTGCAACTTGTTTTCCAAACTTTCCATTTCTTTTTTCTGGCAATTCGTTAACTCCTTCATTTTATTTTGAATTTTCATTTCTTGTTCTTTCATGTGGTCCTTCATTCTCATTTCTTGTTTTTGCATGTGATCTTTAATTTTCATTTCATACTTTTCTATGCGTTCCTCTATTTTCTTATTGTTCTCTTCTATCGCTTGTTTTGTTTCCTGTTGATTGTCATCCATTTTTTGCTCCACTTTATCCATTTTCTGTTCCATTTTTTGTTGTGATTCATCCATTTTTTTATGTTTCTTCCTGATTTTCTTGCATTTTATCCATTGCCTGTTTTGTTTCCCTTTGATTGTCTTGGATCTTATCCATTTTCTTTTGTGTTTCATCCATTTTTTGATTTGATTCATCCATTTTCTTTGATGTTTCTTCCTGATTTTTATCCATTGTTCGTTTTGCTTGATCCATTTTTTGTGACTGGATTTGCATAAGTTGTAATATCTTTTCTATTCCTGATAATTCTTGCTGTTCTGATGCCATGATTGTCGTGTCTAAAATATCTTCTTGGTCTGAATGTTCTTTTTGTTTTTTGTTGTCCTTGCTTTGGCTTCTTGTCACAGACATTTGTTTTCAAGAAATACTGTCCCCGCCAAATATGAAATTTTACTAGTATGTTACCAAGACGACTTTTTCTCACCCAAATATTATAAATTGTCAATAGATATATCAAATGTAAATATCGTAAAAATAAAATATTAAATCAGTTATGTAAAATTTGTACCTAAAGAGATCTAAAATTTTATGTTATCAAATGTAAGTATCTCACTTTTTACCACAGGCATATAAATTTTCAAATACCGGCTTTACTCTTTCTATCCTTCAAATTTGCCACTAGAAATACTTTACAATGCCCCACGTTGGGCGCCAGTTGATGTGATCTTGATTATTGATATGAGATAATATTTTTATATGTCATTTAATTTAATCAATGCATTAATAATAATCTAATTAATTTACCAGATCACATATCAATATGTTTTCAATCTCAGGGCTTTTTATAAAATTAATTACTTACTTACGTGGCTTCTAAGTATTTCTCAATGGTTCCTAATCGGGATAGGAAAGAAAAGAGTAAAATAATAACACATATGGGTTACAATTGTAATCAAAATATTGTTTATTTTATTTAAATGGCAATCACTGCTTAATATTTGCTATATCTTATTATTCTTAAACATAACATTTACACATGGGAATCTTATTTCCTTTTGGTTTCCAATTGAAAGTTTTTATTAACATTTAACTATTATGATTTATTAGCAACAATTCTATTTAAGTTTGATGAAGCTTTTCTGATATTATTGATTATGTTTCTTCAATTTTAAATCTGGTATTTAATACGAAAAACCCATACATTCATGTCCAAACAAATGAGACTGACCTTATTCTGGTGAACTGAGAATGTCTTCACACAAAACCCGTTTCCTGCTATCCTTGGCTGCAATCAAAACCTCGTCCTGGCTTCCAGTAATGTTCTCCTCTGAAACTAGCTCGTATAGCTCTCGTTTCCTGCTTCTGTCGTGATGCTGTGTTCTACCTTTTTCGAAACTGCAATCAGCTACCGGGAACTCTTGGCTCAAGGAGGTTCTTTTACTCTCAACCTGGCCTACCTCTCGTTCCACGATAGATACTCCACACTCACGGAACTACACCGGCTTTCTCACTCTCCGTACACTACCGTCTACTACTGGACTTCACTTCTCGACAGCTCAAAACATTCTGATCTCTATTTGTCATTCATTCCCCTACTTTCTAAATATCCCTTCCAGATTCACAAATCAAACTTCCACCACCAACTCTCATTCGCAGTATTCCTCAAAACCAATTTTTAATCTTTCTAAATATGCTTAATGGATTTCAAAAGAAAAATAGTTAATTCCCATTCTAAAATTACTTTCTACTAATTACAAAATTTAATGATCTATTATCTACTTCCACTAAGTCTTATTTAGCATAAGCTAATGATCGAACCTTCCGCGAACAACGATAATGACCTATTATCGATTTCACTTGAGTTTTATTTAGCATAGGCTAATGACCGAACCTTCCGCGAACAACGATAATGGTACGCGCTATTCACTTTGTTTGTTCTAAGCGCATTGTCCCGAGTTTCGTTTAATCACTTCTTAAAATTAAATATAACAATTTGTTGTATACAGGTTGTTCTAAGGTTTATATGTGGTTGAGAAAATTGAAAATATTTTATATTAAATTGAATTCTGTTTATAATAATCAAAATTTAATTTTCATATCAAATAGAAATATAACAATATATACCATAGTCCAGTACTTAAAACCAGTCTTACACGAGCAATTAGTGACAAATGGCATCAAAAACAGCATAGCTTGTCAGAAGAGCATTGGATACTCGGATTTTAACTCAATCCAGAAGTCAACTAAGGATTTCTCTTTAAAGCTGTGTTTCACAGAACTATTTTCTATTAGATCGATGAATGTTTCCTGCAATTACAACTCATTTGGTGAGATTCCTGCAAAAGGATTTCTGATCCAGTCAAGTTTGGAATAATCTTCAGAGAAATATTTATTAAAACTTTATTTAAGAGATTCCAAGTGAAGAAGTAAGAATTATGTCAACCACTACATCTGGTATTTGAGATATTTCGAGGAATGCTGTATTCTGGCACATCCGCAGACAGAGGCCCAGCGTAACAGCTTGTTTCACCCACGCGACGCGTACCACCTGAAATCGTCCCACGTACCACCAGTGGTACGCGTACAACTGGTTGAGAACCTCTGCTCTAGATTAAAAATACATAATTATTGGTACCTACCAACTAGGTTGATCGTTTGAATGTGATGCATAGGGCTAAAACATTAACTTGTAACTGGCTGAATCCCTAATGTGTATGCCAATAACAAAAAAAATATTACCGAAAAATACTATTGTGTTCCATCTCTACGATTTAGCCACTTAGGAAGTCGAAAAACCTTCCTAATTAGGATGCTAACTGACTAAATGCGATTACACTATCCTGGATTCAGAACGTTCTAAATATCGGACACTAAATTTAGGAAGATGTAATTGTAATAGGCTCTTTACTAATGACTCATGACCATGACTATTTACTACAACGCAAAAATAAACCAGTGTAAAGTGTGCAACAGTGATCTAACAACTGTAAAACATTTTTTATTACAGTGTACCAAATATAACGGTGAACGACGGAAGTATAACATACCCGACTCCCTAAAAAATGCCTTAGAAGAAAATACAGATACTAAAAAAATATTTTCGTATCTTTAAGACTGTCAAATACTTCAAAAGATCTAAAACCCACATTGTAACACACATACCATTATTAACTTATGTATATACATTGTTTATATAAATTATTGTTACATTAACGTAAAAACGGTAATGACCCTGCGTGGTCGATGCGCTAATAATAAAAAAAAGAATATTGCTTCTTGAAAGTAAACGACTTTCATTTCTTGTCCCCTAGACTATTTTGATATGTATATTTATATAAAAAGAAGAAAAAAGAAACTTTTAAAAGTTATAAAATTCTAAACTTATTTCAAAATTCTATATATTCCTCAAACACTTCGCGTCACATTTATATCAGTAAAAATTAATAACAAAACTTTAAATAAAACATTATCACGTCAGTCGGACCGATCCCGAATTCACTCAACTAATTTTTCCGAATGCCATGCCGCCGTCGCGTCCGGGCCAAAAAAGTAATCAAACTTCGTAATGAAAACCGCAATCTTTTTCCACGAAATAAATGAATAACACTAGGAATACGAGTACGCTGCTGGGGTGGAAGGTGACGAGAGGAACAAGTCCCAGTCCAAAGAAAGCATCAATTTGCTTCGGAATTGTCTACTTTGGCAATTTAATCAAACACTCCCATCGGCATACACAGGGTGGTTCTTTTTATTTAAAAGAATTTGTGACATTTTTAAGCAATGGAAAAGCAGTCTAAAAAGTATTATTGGTTCACAACTCATGTATATTTTAGACAAAATGAATTGGAAAATCATCTGGTGATTTATTTGGTTTCGGTGTCAACGTAATTAGTGTAGGAAACAGAGGTTGAACCTTGCAAAATGAACACAAGTCCGGTTTTATTTTTTTTATGATATATCAAGGGGTGTTTATTATGAGACTAACTTTATATTAATTATAACTTTAATTTTTTTAAATGGGAAAGTACATCATATGACACCTCAATTAATATCTTTCGAAATGCTGATTACAACAATGTATAACATGTTTATCTCTTTTAAGAGTGTAGGCGCAAAATTTCGGTCGAATTTTTTTTAAATGCATTCAGTTTTTTCGAATCCTGAGAAAAATAATAAGTATTTTTGAAAAATTTAAACGCAGAATAAAATATTACAGTATTATCAATGGTCTAAAGTTCCTGAGAAGTTTTATAATGTTTATTTTAATAAGTCACAGGGGTGAAAAGAAGAGAAAATTTAGTCTGATTTTTAATTTCAAATATATCATTCAAAAGAACGATTTTGTTTATTCTAGATGAATTTCTGCCCTTAATAATAATATTATAGTCTCTCATTCTACGTTTAAATTATTTAAAAATACTTACTACTTTTCTCAGAATTCGAAAAAAATGACACCGTTTAAAAATAATGTGACAACATTTTGCGCCTACGCTCTCAAAAAGGTTTGAAGTGTTATTCATTACACTGAAATGATGTACTTTCCCATTAAAAAAAATCAAAGTTAAGCCTGTCACTTAATGATGGAGTCGCGTAAAGGTCGAAACATTGATGCTATAATATACTATGATTATTTTAAAAGTCGACCTGTCTGAGCATTTTGCTTATGTACTAAAAATAAATAAGTTAATAAGGGGGGTAACACTTATTCCAACGCACTGTATGTGTTTTAAACTAAAAACATTTGAAATTTAAATATTTAAATTTATATTTTCTTAAATTCTCGGAGGGGGCCATGGCCCCCTCCCTGGATCCGCCCTTGTTCCACTCTTCTTTCCTGTTCTTTACCCAGGTATTTGTATTGTCTACCCCACATATGCGTCTGATTTCCTCACTTCTTACCCTGTCCTGTAGTCCTTTTCCAGCAATCCTTCTTAAGATCTTCATTTCGTTGGTCACCAGATGTCTTCGTGTTTTGCTTGTATCTGGTCTTGTTTCGGCCGTGTAAATCATATCTGGCCTAATAAATGACTTATATATTCGGGCTTTTGTTTCCAATCTTAGGTGTTTGTTTTTCCAAATTTTGTCGTTTAGGCATCCGGCCGTTCTACTGGCTTTAATTATTTGGTCTTTTACCTCTTCTTCGATAGTTTGTTGTCGGCCGATAGATTTATTCCCAGGTATTTAAAGGTCATTACTTATTGTATAAATTGATTGACGTGTATCTATCCATACTATCCAAATGTTTTAAGAGTTTTTTTGAAGTTATACTTCTTTACGGGCGATATGAGGGTGAATTTTTATATGTTAAAACCTATGATCCCGGCGCATGCGCATTATAACTTTGTTCTGATTGGATGTTCAAATGACATGTCAAAAATTATCCAATATGGCAGCTGTAGCACAGCTGTGATGTGGACGGTTTGGTTATGTAATGTATGGTTGTTGCGTGTTAAAATTTGTGGGAAGAGAAACAACAAAGGTTAGTTAATAGTTATACTGCCTTTTTGAAGTTATACTTCTTTAGGCGCGATTTCATTGAGGGTGAAATTTTAGTAATCTGCGCACACAGGCAGTATGGAGTTCGTTACTAAATGTTTTAATTTATGTATTTATCAGTCCAGAAAAGGTGTGGAAAGAATATATTAGTGTTTTTAAATATATTTTTCTACAAACGTGTTAAAAATGCAATTTATAGCACTCCATAGGAGCGTTAAAAATGGTACTTTAAAGCAGCGCTGCTTTAAAAATTTTAAGGCACTGCAGTTAAAAGTGAATTGTCAAATTGTGAAACGTCAAAATATTTATATTTCATTTAGTAACATTAATAGATATTAATAGTACCTATTTACGAATTTTCTATTTACGATGTTTCTTCTAAAATTTAGGAATATATTAATTTTATAATACATTTAAGTATGTATGAATTTTCTTTACAATTTTTACTTACCAATTTGTTTTGTTTATATCTAATATCGCCGTTGTCTAGCAAGTGTCTTCGTAGATTAGCGGTATGTGTATTTAGCTACGGACCCGTTAGTACTTGGTTCAACTCCCACGTAAGGAATTTTTTTTTGTTTATTATTAATGGTTATTGACATCTTAGACTATTATTATATGGACTTATAAATGATTAAAAATAATTAAAAATAATTAAAATAATTAATCGGTATGTTGTCCAACTATTTACCGGGTTGCAAATTTATAATAATTGCCTATTTCAAAATACACTTTTGAAATGAATTTTTCTTATGCACAAATGCAATTTCAGATTTCTTATTCATTACAATAGTTCACAAAATTTCCTGACATTCTCACGAATCCAACGCAACAAACTGCATTAAAATCCGTCTTACTGCGTCAAAAATCGAGAGTAAGGCCTTTTTTTGTGCTTCAATGCCTCGACTAATTCGGCCAGAGATCGAGAGGTCGTGAGTTCGAATCCAGTGCAATCCTATACTTTTTTTATTTTTTTGAAAGCGGTAAGCACAAAATTAGTTTGGTGTTTAAAAAAAATTAAAACAAACTGTTTAAAGTATATTTATTTTTAAGAAATCATATAATAGAAGTATAACTTCTTACGTGCGTACAAAGTACAAACACATTCTTTTTTTTTTAATTCGTCTGTTTCTGAAAATTAGTTTCATACTGTATAACTATTGACGCAGTTCAATAAAAGCAAATAAAATAAATAATAAAGTTTATTGAACTTACGAATAAACGAATGCGTTCTAAAATTTTGATACCATCAAGGAGATAATTATTATGTCATTTTAAATATGGTTCGTATTTCATCTCACTTATTTTTATTGGACTACCCTGTATATCCTTAAATAAAAGAGCGGTTTCTGCAGGAAATCCATGCGGCTTACAGCACAGTCCGAGTAATTCGGTAAAAGGCAGATTTGTGTTGCGGTTATTTCGCAGGGATGATGAGAATTTATGCGCATTTTAAAATTATTTTAAGGGTATTTCTGTTTATTTACTCTACGCCTCATTTACTCTCGAAAAAGTTTGTTGCAAAATATTTTTAAACTTTTTAAATTTTTTTTAAATCGTTTTGCATTTTTTGGATTGTATTGCATATTAATTTAGAGCCGTAGTTAAGATAAGAAATAATTGAGTGAAATTATACTATACCCCATCAACTAACTAGTTTTGATGGGAAATAAGCCACAATTTTACTAAAAAAATGATTTTATTAACGTTTCGTCGCCCAAATCGGGTGTCGTTGTCAAAATACAAAAAATATTAATGAATTAAACAAAAATGTTGTTGCTTAGTAAAACAAATTTAATTTATAATTTAAAATAACATATGTAAATACTAAAGTCAGAATTTGGTATTAGTTTTGAGAGTAAACCAAAGTAAGACCTAATACTTACGATGTCGTGATAGTATCACGAGGTTTTTTCCTGGTTTTCTCTCGTGATTTACTATGGAATCTCTAGCGGGAGAATTTTACTGTCACCATTGCATGTGGTTGTCTTTTAAAAGACAGATCACATGTTATGATTTTTTTGTGACGGATATTCTTGAGTTGGGGTTGATTTCATGTAATCGAATGAACTATCTTTCAATAAAGTCGTCCCAGGAACGAAACTCATAAATATTGGCAATATCATTTTAAAGTCTTCTATTTTAAAATGTATATTATATGTCTGAATTGCGGATATAAATGAGTCAGATTAAATAAATTATTAGAAGAACTTTTTAACTAAGCAACAACATTTTTGTTTAATTCATTAATTTTTTTGTATTTTGACAACGACACCCGATTTGGGCGACGAAACGTTAATAAAATCATTTTTTTAGTAAAATCGTGGCTTATTTCCCATCAAAACTAGTTAATCGCAAAAATGCCATAAGAAAATATCTTCAGAACAACCTCAACAACTATTAGTATAAACTAGGTCCTTGGAGCCCTAGGTTGAGTATAAAACTTAAGTTAAAAACTTGCCATTGAGTTCTATATTGCGGGTCCTAAGTTCCTAATTCTAAGACTTCCCTTGGCCCCTTATTTCGTCCATAAAAATTATCTCCAGGTGTGTGGTGGGCGACCTCTTTTTCTTTTTCCTTAGGGATTCCACTCTAGGGCAGCCTTTTCAACACTATAGCCATTTTTACGAAGTGAGTGACCGATCCATCCACACTAGGGTGGAACGAAAGGACAGGAAAAAAATTTTTTTAAAGAACTTTCTAATAGCACTCGCAAGCTGCTTTTTCATGTCTACAATAAAACTACAAAATATTTTTGTTCTAGGTTTACATCTTGAGGTGCCGCAAGAGCATTGAAAAGATAGGTTTTTAACAAAAAAATACAGACATTTTCAAATATTTTATATATTTAACCTGGTGCCATAGGTAACATTTCTCAGTCAAATTTTGTTTATAATAACAGTTAATATTGCTATCATTGCTATATGTACACATTGCTATAAGATTTTTTTAGTTACAATATTCCTCTGGATACTCAAAATATTGTTTTTTTTTTGTTTAAAACTTGTGGAAAGCAATATTTGCTCTAGCAAAGCCAATTCTTGCTTCCAGACTACATACACAGAACGAGGTAATGAAGGCAATGGAGAAGAGAGAGTGTCCTGGATACCTGATGAACGTGGTAGCGGAATATCTGTCTGAGAGGAGAGGGTACGTCTCCCTTCGCATTTGCAGACGATCTCGCTGTGCTGGTAGTGGCGCGGGACGAGCCAGATCTTAAATACCGGGTACGGAAAGCAGGCGGCGTCGTGAAGAAATGGATGACACAGCATGGACTGAAACTCGCGGCAGAGAAGACCGAGGCCATCATTCTGAAGGGGAAAAGGAACAGGCAAAGTGTGGAGCTACAATGTGCAGGAGCGTGTCTAACACCCAAGAAACACGTAAGGTACCTAGGAGTGACGATGCACCAGAATGGAAAATGGGGGGAGCACGTGCAGGTGGTGACCCGGAAGGCTGCAAACAGTGCGGCTGCGTTGGGGAGGGTGATGCCCAACATTGGAGGACCCAAATCCGAAAGGAGGAGGGCCTTGCACGGTGTTGTCCAGTCGATCGTCCTCTATGCAGCCCCAGTCTGGAGTGAGGCGGTAGGGATACGGGCCTACAGGGGGCTCATTACACGAGTGGACAGAACAAGTCTGCTGCGAGTGGCATGCGCCTACAGGACTGTGTCTACCGCAGCCTTGTGGGCCATCACTGGATGTGTTCCGCTGCATGTGTTGGTAGTAGAAAGAAAAGAACTGTATGAGAGAAGAGACCTTGAGCTTACTATGGCCGAGAGAAGACAGGAAAGAGAAAGGTCAATTGAAAGATGGCAGCAAGAATGGAACAACATGGAGCATGTGGCACAGTGGACAAAGATGCTGCTTCCTAACTTAAAGGATTGGATGGACTGTGGTCACAGGCGACTGGACTATTTCCTGACGCAGGTGCTCACAGGACACGGGTGTTTTAGAGCCTACCTCTCTAGGTTTGGAAAGGCTGACACTGACGAATATCTATACTGCAGACACCCGGACACTGTTACACATACCATGCTAGAGTGCAACAGATGGATAGTAGAAAGAAATAGAATGGAAAGAGAGACAGGTGTGAATTTTTTGACAGTGCGAGAAATGATTGAGAGAATGATTGAAAATAAAACTGGTTGGACTAGCATACACAACTATATCCGTGTAGTGATCAAGAAGAAAGAAGAGGAGGAAAAACAGCTGTACCAACGATAGGGGTGAAATATATGGCGAGTAGAAGGCAGAGGGAATAAGTTTTGACGAGAGGCGAATAAGTGAGATATATTGTATGAGACAGACTGTGGGAAAGAAGCTCAAAAAAAAAAATCCAATCTTGGGACCAAAAAAAGGGGGAACGGGGAAAATGAAGCTTGCTTACAGTCTGTGGATAAATGAAGGTAAAGTGCTTCGGAAGCGATGTCGACCTTGCAGCGGCCATTCCGTTTTCGGAGCGCTGGATGACAGAGGAGGGTCTGGTTTAGCAGGTAGGCATTCGGCGTAGCCTCGGCGACGAGAGAGCGTTTTAAAGCACCTCGGGAACTATCGCTGGTACTACGAAGAATGAATCCTGCACTAAGGTCAGTCAGGCGGCGTTCTGGACTGAGGTGTCTTTTGAAGATTCCAGACCCCCCCTCTTTAAAGACGAAAAAAAAAAAAAAAAAAAAAAAGACTACATACACTAAGAGATGACTCAGTATCGAGCTTTATGCCTCTTTCCACTGCCTGTGTATGACAGGGAAAACACTGATAATCCACACACTGCACTTGACAACTAGGGTCTCTTGCTTCATTTATATTTTAAGTCCTCGTCAGTTATGTTTTGTCATAGGAGGTTCAGTAATTCCTTCTTCCGTCCAGTTAATTATATCAATGTAGTCATTGGCATTAAAGTTAAGCTTCGGGACAACCAAGTTACTTACACCCATGGACCTATAAATAAAGACCTCTTTATTTATAGGTCCATGCTTATACCATTTATGAGTTCAGATCTTGTCTTCAAAAGTCGCCGTAGACCTAGCTCTCTTATGTGTTTTCTCTTGTAACATAACATAGAGAAGCATATTTTCGTTGTAAGAGAAGTAGTAATTCCTTTGAATTACTGGATCAGTTATTTGGAGATGTTCCTCACAAAGATAACGTGAAAATTTGATATGAGTCCCCATAGATGTTTTGATCGATTTACACAAGTTGGTTTTAGTTTGATATGAGACAAGGCTGGGGCTTAGATCGATGAGTGGAATGACAAAGAAGGATAAAATTTGAAATGAGTATATTAGGGGAAGTATAGGTGTGGCATCAATTGATGCCAAAATGAGAGAGCATAGGTTAAGATGGTTTGGTCATGTTCAACGTCGAGACGTTAATCACCCAATACGAAGAATAGCTGAAGTTAAGATTCCTGGAAGGAGTAGGAGAGGAAGATCAAAGAAGACCTGGGGGAGACGATAAGGTAGGACATGTTGGTAAAGGGGATTGATATTGATATGACTCAAGATAGAATTGTGCGGAGAAATGCTATTAGGGAAGCCGACCCCGCATAGGGATAAGGCAAAGAGAATGATGATGACTGGGGCATACACCTTTATCACATACATAGCTAAAGTTTTCAGATTATCTAAAGGATTCTCTGTTACAACATATAACCGAAGAATGTGATTGGGTAACGTAAGCCATCGTGAATGAGCTAATTTTCCAGGGGTTTTTAAAGAAAGATCAGAAGGACTTACACCACTGGAGATTGCTTTGCACATTTCAAATAAATATTTTCGATATCTGCTTAGATCATCCTTAATCACTAGAATAGTGAGGTTGTCTTGTATGGGAGCGAAATTAACCACAGGAAACTGGTTACAGATTTCAAGTTCTATACTTTAAACCTCTTCAAATTCATTAGGGTTTTTAGTTTTTCCATCCAATGTACAAAACAAATGACGCAAAGGCAATTCATTGGTATGGAACAAACAAATCTGCCACTGCAGCGGCTTATTTAGGGTTTTTTTTTCTATTAAAGCAATTACACCATTGTTAACACAAGTGATAGTGGCAGTTTCATCACATCCGATAGCTGTTATATTGGAAATGTTCAAAGGATTCTCACCTTAAAAATGCTTCACTATGGTATCTTTTATCGCTTCACCTGTTCCGGAAGCAGAAGTTATATGCCCTAGGAAAGTTGATCCAGGTTCCTCTACTATTGAAATGTGCTCTTCTAGTATAGTTTTTTGTAAAATTTGTGCCCTCGTTTTTCTTGATTAATTGTTTTGTCTTTCCTTCCATCAAAGAATAACCCCGCGTTTTTTCCAATTTGAGTGAAGCTAATTTCTGTGGCTTTTGTACGATTTTTCAACCGTGATCGACGTATTTTCATCCTGTCAATTACCTTAATTTTATTATCTTCCATAATAATACCAACATCTTGTACAGCACTGGTGATTTCTGCTGCTATTCCATCTGAGACACCAGTCCTGTCACAGATAGAAGCTACTGTTGGTAGTTCTACTCGCATGTGTTCAGTTATACTCATGATACTATAAATAAAGAGTAACTGGAGACCGGAAGTTCAATTTGAATTCTTGTTAAAGATAAATGGGATTTGTATGCATCATGTGATGCAATTCTTCAATTAGCAAAATACAATTAAACATTAATGCATTCGAAAAAAATTTAGTGTCGAGATTCCAGTCAAAATAACTGTCAAAGATAAAATATAAAATACAACCGCGAAAAATTCAAAGTAATCGGACATTACGAATGATTACGAACCATTACGAACTTGCCGGTCTCCAGTTACGTCACGACTTCCGGATGTGCAATATATTATCTTGTTATTTTTAGTATCATGGTTATACTTAAAGAACTTGAGGGCTTTTTGGAATTATAAATAAATTCTTGCTCGTAACTTTGATCATGATCATCAGCATGTAACACATGTAATATTCACACCTGTGTTACCATCAGTTACTGATTATTGTCTGTAATTCAAATGCTGTTGTACTAGTTTTTGCCTCCTTTCCTCCCTCATTGCCAGTACACTACCAATACACATTTTCCTTACGTCTTGGCTTTCATCTGCTACTAAGAATGTTAAATTATATTAAGGGATGAAATAAATATTTACTACTAAATATTTCTTTAAATGTGGAATTCTAGTTGAAACTTTGTCATTTTTGGTAAAAATAAATATTGGATTGTTGTAAGTTAAAACTAAAATTATCTAGGGTAGTTTTAGAGTGTGTATTTATCATTTAAAATAGGAATTAAGACATTACAATAGCTATTTTTGGTCAAAATAAAATCATTAAAATTGGCAAAATTTAACTAAAAATTCTAAATTTGAACCCTTTTGCGGCACCTCTAAAATAATTTTGTTTTGAAAAATATTTTATTTGTGGATTAACAATGGCTATAAGCAACTTTCTATCACTATTATACTTTGAGATTATAAAAACATATTTTTCGTCCACCCTAAATCTACATTCTCTGGACTTTATTTAATTTTCTACCCTATTTTGTGTGGTTAGGTGTAGCAGATCTTCATTTCTGACAATTTTAAGCTAGAAAATACGAATAATTATTGTTCCTAAGTATTTGTTAACCCTTAAAGGCCCAAGGGTGGGTAAGAAATGTCCACCTAATGCTTATTCCCTTGTAACATATTTATTAGGTGTTCCAAAATTTTCCAAAATTATTTATTTTTAAAAAGACAGCCCTTTATCCAATATTAATTTGGTTCTATCAATATTTTTAAAAATTAAAGAAATATATGAGCCCATGGGTGTGCACAAAATGTCCACCCTTTGCAAAACTTGTTAATAAAGGTTTCTATATGATTTCTCGTTGGCAAGAACATAATAATTATTATTGACTTATAATTACATATTCGACATAATTATCTGCCACACTAATGAGGAGACCGAAAGGAAGAATTAGTCTAGTCGCAACATAGGGGGTCTCGTGGGCACTTTTAGCTTGCTGCGATTTGATGGTGGTATTATAGGTTTTTTGGGTCGCTGAATCCAATCGAAGTGGTCTGGAAGCCGAAATGTGATGCGTTTAATTGTTATTAACAAATTATGGTAAAATTAGGTGTTTTTCAGGAATAATTAGAAGCCCTGTAAATAAATTGATAGTGTTAAGGTCTCCTCTGGTGTATTTTTGGTCGCTAAATCGAATGCGACTAGTCGAGATTACTCAAAATATTTTCTTATTTTGTTACTAACAAAATAATTGTTTATTCGCCGAAAAGCTCGAAATGCGCTATCTACAGCAAGTTTGTAGTCTTTTTACCAAGCTGATAGCTTAAACCAATTTCCGACTTTGTTATTAATAAATTATTTCAAAAATACCCATTTATAGTACGTTCACTCACGGTTTTTGCTCTAAATTTTAACAAGCCACTTGGATTGACATGAAATTTGGCATACACATAGCTAACATGTCAAACAAAAGAAGTGATATTGTGCCGATGTCTGCTTTTATCCTGGGGGTGAGTTCCACCCCTTTTCAGGGGTGAAAAAAGAAATATTTAAAATAAGTCCGGAAGTGGATAAATTGATTAATCCTAAGCAACTTTTGTTCTACACAGTTTTTTCACTAAGTGAATACTTTTCGAGTTATTTGGATTTTTTATTGAAAAATGAACATAATATTCACTCGCAAATAACTCGACAACTATTGACTTAGTGTAATGTATCAGCGCTAGCTATTCAGCTGACACGTGCTCGAGACGTTACAACTTTAAATAAAAGCCGAACATGAACGGACTATTTTTATTGTACAGTTGAAGTAACATACAAGAGGTCGAATACACTACTACTACTACTACTACATTGTTTGATTTGCTTGTCTGGATAATGATCAGAAGAAATGCGTTCAATGTGCTTCCCCGTTTAGGATTTTGTCCTCTTCAGGGTTTGTGGTGAATGTTTAGAGTTGGCAGCAAAAGCAAACAGTCCGAAAAACACACTGGGGCAAGCGCCGTGTCCTGGTGTTCTTGGATCCTTGGTTATGCCGGACGGTGGTGTCCAGAAGGCTAAGAAGTCAACAGAGAAGAAAGTTTGATGGATTGTTGTTGGTTCCATAGACATTTACGTGTACTGTCCGTGCTTTGCTCTCGACCAGTCTCCCTAGAAACCATTGTACAACGACAGGCGGGCCTGCGTCCCTCGTCGGCGGTCAGGAGGTGGCTTTGAGCGCAGCGTGGACAGTGAGCGTTCGAGTGGAGAAAATAGTTGCGGCTATTTTCTTGGGACGAACAGGTATAATTGTGCAATGAAGTTGGGAAACCGCAAAAAACCAACTTCTCCCTGTTCGGGGTAGGGAAGAGGAAATGTTAGAGGTGGTCGAATACAGGTTACAATTGTCTTATATACTGTTACAGAGTAGTGGGATGGTCACTGCTGTCAACAATGGGCAGTGACACCGCGCGAAATACGAATAACTTAAAACCTAGTATATCACATCATTCCTCCCCTTAAAAAAATATTCAAATATTTCATACTTTAACATACCATAAAAAAAATAATTATTACCTACTTAATTCTTTAATAAGAGTGAAATGAAATTTTTATAATGTTACACTTTATATTAATTTCAGGGTCTGTAAATACAAAAAAAAAATATATGCCTATTCTTCATCTATAAAAATTTTCTTTTATCCTATAACTTTATCAGCCTAATATAATACATAACTAGGTACCTTTTTTTTAACAAAAACAAAGTATATAACCATCATGAATTTTTAACAAGTTTCAGCAATCATTTATTTTTATTACGTTTAGAGTTTATGTCGTGTTCATTAAAGTTATTTTCTGAGGAAGGCTGTGAAATTTGAGGAATGTCTTTAGCAACATTTTCAGCAACGTTTTCTTTTAATTGAACGTTTTGACATTCGTCAGATTTGTTGCCTTCTTGAACGTCGTTAGCTGAAATGTTTGATTTTATTGGAATGTGTGGTACTTTGTTACTAACAACTTCAAACTTTTTGATTTGATTGGTGTGCCTTTTCCAAGTTTTTTGCAAATCGATCACTTCAACTAAGTAAGGTCGCTTACCTAAAATTTTTACAATTTTCCCCTTAATACAGGGTGTCCCGAAAAGATTGGTCATAAATTATACCACAGATTCTGGGGTCAAAAATAGGTTGATTGAACCTCACTTACCTATATACAATAATGCACACAAAAAAAGTTACAGCCCTTTGAAGTAACAAAATTAAAATCCTGATCGCGTTTAACTACTAAATTAAAAATTTCTTTAAAATTACCCATGTTTGAAGAATTATGGCTCTCATCACGACCGCGAAATGCAGGTTCTTGTTTTACTAACAGAATTGTAACATCAATTTCTTCAACTTCTTCAATCTTTTTCAATTTCTTCATTATATATCTTATTAGATAGAGAAATTTGTCCAGCTAAAGCACTGTCAATAGTTTGTTTATTTTTTTCTAACCGTTTTAAACCTAAGCAATTGTTTAAATGTTCTTTCGAAGATTCATGTTTTTTACACTAGCTGATAAATTTTTCAAATCTGAATATCCCTGACTCACCCAAACATTTTGCTCCAAATTTGAGAGCAACAGACAAGGTCAACAGAAAAGTGAATTTTTAAAATAACTTCCGCTTAGCCATTTATGATTTTCATACCATATTGTTTTAAACGATCTCGAAAATGGTCTTTTGTCTTATCTGTGGATAAAATTGTTAAATTTGGAAAAGGCCGGCCCATTGAAATAATTTCTGACCTTTCTTGATTTTGGCGCCTTGAATAAGGCATCTCGATCAAACTGCATATTACATCGTTTAAAATATTCATATTCGATGACTAAAGTTTTTCCACCAATAAAACTAACACACCTACGTTCGAATAAATTGATAAGTTAACAATTAACCTCGCTTTAAATTTTTAATTATCTATAAATTCTAATAACACTTCTATCTATATCTATAAAATATAATGGACGACTGACAAATAACTATTCACAGATTTATTTGTCGTTAGTGAATTATTACTAAATTAATATAAAATTAAAATGCCCTCCAATAGACCGATCTCAAATTTACCTGTTTATTATTCAGTTTTCATAAACAAATTTAATTTGTCCTACCTAGTTTTATTCAGTACTTAACCTACTAATAACAGCCAAAATCAAAAAACAAAATTATTTAAAACAGTTTCACAAGACACAAGAGAAGCAACTGATAAAATTTTGGAGGTCCGGCTATAAAAATCTGTGCCTATGCGCCCTTTCAAAATCGTAGAATACGCGAGACCTGCAGCAGGCCTGCTCGCGTAAACAGGGAGAGATCGCATGTCAATTTGGTGTTGGCGTCGTTCTATTTCAGGCTACGTTTTCAAGTGCCTGACCCAGGAAGAATATAGAATCTTATACAGTACTACTGATACTACAAGGAGCGTACAATAATTATAACCACGGAGAAAATTTTTTGGATATTTTTACAAATAATTTGGATAATTTTTGCTATTTTATTGTAGGTATTGTGTCAAAATTTATAAATTACAATTTTGAAATAAGTAATTTATATTAATAATTTATATTATTGTACTACATTTGAAGAGGGTAGGCGGCGCCTACCTTGCCTACCCCGACGGGCCGCCCCTGAATTCTTCAGAAACTAAAGATCTACCATTATCTGAAACTAACGTTAATGGCAGGCCGAACCTAGCAAATACACTTCTAAGTACTTTAATTGTGCACACAGAATTTATACTTGACATTTCGAAAACTTCCAACCATTTTGAGAATGCATCTACAATGACTAAGTAATATTTTCGTTTTAGCTCAAAATAATCTAGATGTATTCTTTCCCATGGACCTTTTGGCCACTACCAGGGTATTATTTCCGGTTTTTGGGGATTGTTAGAATGAAGCGTACAAGCTTCGCATGACTTGCTAATTTTTTCAATTTCTTTGTCTAAATTTGGAAACCAAACATAACCTCTAGCAAAATTTTTCATTTTAACAATACCCATATGTGTATTATGAAGTTGCTTTAAAATTTCGTTTTGTAACTTATAAGGGATAACAATTCTATGATTCCAAAAAATGCAATCTTGTTTAATACAAAAATCATATATTTTAACAAAAAATGGATTCAACTGAGCCTCCTTTACTTTCTTAGGCCATCCATTTGTAATAAAATTTTTTACTTTAGTAAGCAGAGCATCCGAATTGGTAGCTTGCCTAATATTTTCAAAATTTAGTTTTAAATCTTGACTTGACTCTACAAAATTACAGTAATCAAATTCAACTGAATCGCTTAATAAAAAATCTTTACTATTTTTAATCGGTAAACGCGATAGCCAATCTGCACTGTTTTTTCCACTTGAAACTTACTCTATCTCGTATTGATATCCCGATAAAATAATTGCCCATCGCCTTAGACGATTTGCTGAAAATTGTGGTATTGCTTTTTTCGCGCCAAAAATAGTTAAGAGTGGCCTCATATCAGTAACTAAAATAAATTTTTTATTATATAAATATTGACTAAATTTTAAAATTCCAAAAATTATTGCTAATCCCTCTTTTTCGATTTGAGAATAGGAACGTTCAGAAGTTGATAGCGTTCTGGACGCAAAGGCAATAGGTTTTTCTTCCGAATTTGGGAACTTATGACTTAACACAGCCCCAACACCTTCTATAGAAGCATCCACTGTTAGTCTAAGCTCCAAATTCGGATCGAAATGTACTAAAACTTGAGAAGATTTTAATATTTCTTTAATTTTATTGAATGCTACCTCACATTCTTCAGTCCTATTCCAAGAAACATTCTTTTTTAACAATCTATACAGAGGATTTAAAATAGTCGACATATTTTTAACAAACTTACTATAAAAATTAATGCTTCCTAAAAATGATTGGAGTTCTTTAACTTTAGTTGGCCTCGGTGCCTTATCAATGGCTAGAGTTTTATCTTTAGATGGGTGTAACCCCTCAGAATCAATAACAAATCCTAAATATTCAACACTTTTTGAAAAGAAAATACATTTATCATAAGTTAATTTAAACCCTGCATTTTGTAAAATAGATAAAACTCTCTCTAAATTTTCTAAATGACTTTTTTTATCTCTTCCAGTAATTAAAATATCATCTTGAAAAACTGCACAACCTGCAACACCATTAAATAATGCATCCATAATTTTTTGAAATTTAGCTGGTGCACATGCTATGCCAAAAGTTAAACGATTAAATTTAAAAAGACCTAAATGAGTAGAAATAGTTAATAATACTTTACTGCCCTCATCCAGACTTATTTGCTGAAAAGCTTGTGACAAATCTAACTTGGTGAACTCCCTGCCTCCTTGAAGCTTTGCAAACAATTCTTCTATTCTTGGCATATAGTGCTGATCGATCTCTATTTCCGGGTTGACTGTTAGTTTTAAGTCACCGCAGATCCTAATTTGCCCATTTTTCTTGAATACCGGTACTATTGGTGTAGCCCAGGGACTGTAATCAGTCGGTGATATAATACCTAAAGACAAAAGACGATTTAGTTCTTGTTCAACTTGTTGCCTAATTGCAAAAGGTATAGGCCTTGCCTTTACAAATTTTGGAGTTACATTTTGGTTTTTTAAATTAATTTTCACTAACCCTTTTTTAAAATTACCTAATCCAGGCGAAAAAACGTCATTATATTTCTTTATTAAACTTTCAATATGTTTGTCATTCAAGTTACCTTGTTTAATATTATTTATGACTGATAAGCTTAATTTATACATTACCAGAAAATCCCTACCAAGTAATGGTGGCCCTCCATTTTCCATAATAAAAAAATCTAAATAACTTTCTTTATTGTTATATGAAATTTTCAAATTATTTGCCCCTAGGGGCTCAACTTGTACCCCATTATAAAAAATAAAACGTCTATTTTTTTGTTTTGTGTAAATATCAGGAAAATATTTTAAATAACACTGCTTAGACAAACAAGAAACACTACTACCCGTATAAATTTGAAATACTAAATAATGATTGTATACTAATACCTTTAACGTAAACAAATCCTCTAAAATATCCGTATTCGTGCTTTGCGAATCAAAAATATTCCTATCTGATAATAATATATTAAAAAGGTCAATATCATCATCATTATTTACATCAGGAACGTTTTTTGCCTGTTCTTGATTTTGTAAAAAATTTTGATGCGATAAAAAAGATTTTTTTTTACCTTTACAAACTTTGGCCAAATGGTTGATTTTTTTACAAAAATTGCAAATATAATTTTTATAAATACACTTATCTTTATTATGATTCATCCTTCCGCATCTGTCACATGCACCATGTTGTCGTTGTTGAGGTTGGATGTCATGCGTGTAACCTCTGTGCTGCTCCTCATTTTCTGATCTCTGCGTCTCTGTAGTTGCCCATTTCCTCGGAGTCTGCGCGTTGCTCCAACGTCGCTGCGCATCGTACCTTCGCGTACCTTCGTACCTTCCCGTGCCTTCAGAACTGACGTGATTAAGAGGTTCTGGCTTAACCTCTACCATTTCCTCGTGTATTTCTCTGGCAGCCATCTTGGAAGCTGCTAAACTGACCATTTTTTCGAGATCGGCGCTTACCTCTTCTTCCATAAGTCGGTCCAACACGGGTCCCTTGCCGAAACCGAACAAAAATCTGTCTCTTAGGCATACTTTTAACTCGCTGCCGAACTCACAACCTACCGCTAATCCTCTTAAGCGTGCAGCCCACTCACTCGCTGATTCGGCCACGTCTTTTATGGCACTGTAAAATTTAAATCGCGCTGCAAACGGACTCTGCTGTGGTTTGAAATACCCGTCCAATGTAGCAAGAAGCTGATTATACGTTTTTTCTTCTGGTTTTTCAGGACTTACCAGATCGAAAATAAGCTGATATGTGCCCTCGTCTAAAGCGTTTAATAAAATAGCTCTCATCTTCTCTGCTTCCGTATTGACTTTGACACCGTTTGCTGCGAAATAGTTTCCTAGCCGCGCTTTGAAAATTGACCAGTCTGAACTCTTCAAACAGAACTCGCGTAATTGACCACATATCGATTCCGCCATTTTTACACCTTTTTCACTATTTTTTACACGTTTTTCACTACGTATTTTTTACACGTTTGGCTGTAAGTAAGAGTTTATCCTCGTCGTCAATGTAATGTATCAGCGCTAGCTATTCAGCTGACACGTGCTCGAGACGTTACAATTTTAAATACAAGCCGGACATGAACGGACTACTTTTATTGTACAGTTGAAGTAACACACAAGAGGTCGAATACAAGTTACAATTGTCTTATATACTGTTACAGAATAGTGGGATGGTCACTGCTGTCAACAATGGGCAGTGACACCGCGCGAAATACGAATAACTTAAAACCTAGTATATCACATTTAGTAAAAAAACTGTATAGAACAAAAGTTGCTTAGAATTAATCAGTTTATCCAATTCCGGACATATTTTAAAGGTTTCATCTTTCACCCCCGAAACGGGGTGAAACTCACCCCCAGGGTAAAAGCACACATCGGCACAATATCACTTGTTTTTGTTTCAGCTACGGGCGTGTCAAATTTAATGTCATTCCAAGTGGTTTTTTAAAATTCAGAGCAAAAACCGTGAGTAAACGTACTATAAACCGTTAATTTTGCAATAATTTATTAATAACAAAGTCGTAACGTGGTTTAAGTTAGCACGACTAGTGGCAATCGATTTAGCTTATAAAAATACTATAAAAAAGACTACAAACTTGCTGTAGATAACGCATTTCGAGCTTTTCGGCCAATAAAGAATTATTTTGTTATTAACAAAATTAGAACACATTTTGAGTAATCGCGACTAGTCGCATTCGATTTAGCGACCAAAAATACACCAGGGAAGACCTTAACACTACCAATTTATTTAGAGGGCTTCTAATAATTCCTGAAAATGAAAAACACTTAATTTTAGCATAATTTGTTAATAACAATTAAACGCACCATATTTGGGCTTCCAGAATACTTCCATTGGATTCAGCGACCCAAAAAACCTATAATACCACCATTAAATCGCGGCGAGCTAAAAGTTCCCACGGGCCCCCTATGTTGCGACTAGACTAAATGTGGAGGGAATCGATAAATCTGAATTACTGACTTTTACTAGTATTTTAATTTTGATATACACCGTAATTTTGTTGAAGATTTGTACATCAATGACTGGATCCCGCGTACTAAAAAAAATTTATATATAGCAAGCTGAAAATTTGTTAATAGCTTAACAGTGTCTAGTCGGACAAACTTTGAAGTACGGGAACACTGGAACAGAGGAAATTTTAATTGTGAAACAGGTTAAAAGTTTGGAACGTCAGACTACGAAAACGTCCCATGTATTTTGTCGGACAGAACTTCCAATTGATTTGATACCCTTTCATTAAATTCTCATCCGAAAATCAGACTGGTATTTATTTTACCAACTGGGAATTTATTTACTAACTGGTCATTTTAATAAGTCCGATACGTAGAACATGTCAAAGGGCAGGAATTATGACAGGTGATAAATAGCAGTGTGACTTTTGCATGCGAGTTTAATGAAAGAGTCCCAAATCAATTGGAAGTTCTGTCCGACAAAATACATGGGACTTATTCGTAGTCTGATGTTCCAAATTTTTAAACTGTTCCACAATTAAAACTTCCCCTGTTCCAGTGTTCCCGTACATCAAAATTTGTCCGACTAGATACCGTTAAGCTATTAACAAATTTTCAGCTTGCTATTAATAAACTTTTTTTTGGTACGCGGGATCCAGGCCTAATCATTTGTATGAATATTTTAGCAAATGCTTGAAACAGCCCCACGAATGGAAGCCATTTTTATGATACACGACAAATTAGATAGACATACCGATATACTTAGATTGACAAAAGTCGTGCTACATAATTTTTATTACCTCGGAAGCTCTAGTCTCAGAGATTTAAGGGAGTGGATTCTTTAATATATGTTAATGATATACTCTTATTAGCTTAGAAAAATTAATAAGATAGAAAATTCGAAATAAGGATGTAAAATAAAAAGATAAAAGAAATACAAAAAAAAATAAAATATTGGGCGCCATTGGTTACCTAAGGGAAACCAAACTTTATACAAAAAAATAGAAGTAAAACAAAGAAAGATAAATCAAAATAAAACAAAGAAACATAGTCAAATAAAATGATATACATAGACCAAATATTATAATGTAACTTACCTCCTTTACTTTATACTCAAAATTATATACTCAGTCAATTTTTTATTGTTCTTACGATTCAAGAGAGAAGGAAAGAAACAATAAATTTATATGTTCAAAATCAAACATTTATTAAAAAAACAAAAAAATTAATCTCTGATCTCTCTGTGTTACAATTAGAGATCTAGATTATCAGATAAACAAAGATAAAACGAAAAAGTTTTACAAGCATAAAAACGATACCTTTACAATGAATGTCCTGTTTTCTTCTGTTGGTTGGTTGGTAAGTCCAAAACGCTATTTCACTACGCGAAAAAACACTTCACTGTTAATAGCTACAGCAAACAGTACATAAGGTTATCCATTGTTTATAAAAAAAATTATAGAAAATTCAGCATTCAACTCGAACAAAATTATTTAGTTAAACTCGAACAAAATTATTTAAAGTTCAATAACTGGAAAAAAATTTACTTTTACTCGAACAAAATTATTGAAAGTTCAATACTAGCCAGCTTAGTATTCAACTATGGGGTTGAAACTAGTAACAAAAAAAGAAAACTAAACATGATTCCTGCTTCTGACTGCACGAAAAAACAAAATACCAAAAATGGTATCTACAAATTAACGACAATTCGCCTGATAGCAACGAAAATTGTCGGAGTCCCATTTATCCACCACACTGCATCGCCGCGCTGAGTTCTCAGCCGGCCAGGAAACTGGTATTTAACTACATTTTGGAACACTGACTCGGAACTGTACTCGGTGACAGGTTCAACACAACTTAACTTGATGATGGCCCTGGTGGAACTGACTTCTCTCAGCTCTACCTTGATCCTTCCAAACTTGGGATCCTTCTCCCAAAAAAAGAAGTTACCTCCTACCTTGACCAATAGCGGCCATACCAAACATTTCTCTACCAATCAGGTGGCAAAAAATCTTACTCAGGATATCCTACAAAATGAATCAATTTTTCTTTCGACCAATTACGAGCTCGCTATCTTTGCAAAAACAAGATTCCTAAGTTCTCACGGAATGCCTGACTCATACTATCCCGTTAGTTTTTAGAACTCAATAATTGAGAGATTTAGAAATACCTCTTTCCCTTATTTATATGACACTTCCTGTCGCAAAGTAAATAGGTCCCGAGAATCATGTCTCCGAACGCCATAAACCTTAAGACTCTACAACTCTGCAGGGGTTCTTTCTCTAGATATTTGGATACCGACGAAAATAACTCAAGACTGTAAATGTCATAAAAACCTTTTATCTTGCAAGCTACATCAACGCTGGTGACCTATTCTAGGCACTTAAATTTCGAAGAACGGATAGACAAATAAAATTCGTAATATTTATTAGTGGTACGTAAAATTTCGAAGAATATTATCTATTTTTCACTTTGCGTGAGGTCTGTTGAAAACACTCGTGTTCAAAATACGATTCTTCGTCATAAATTTAACCATCAAGACTGGGACGTCCTCGGTAATATTTAGACGGTGATTTCGAGACTGTTTCATGCTGTGTTTATTAAGCACAGGATTCTTAAGTTTAATCCTATTCTAACATTTGTAACAACATTTTTTTTTTAATTAAATTCATTGATCTGGCCAAAAAATTGAAGTGAATCATTCAGTATTTTTTGTGGTACTTTCAAATATGCAAACGGATTTTAAAAATTTCAATATACATGGTGTTGTTTCAAGGTCATAATGACTTTATATTTTTTGTTAATCCGGACCTGGATTTCTATTGTGATTAGTAGTGGTTTGTTTGGGTTCTAAATTATAAATATGTGTACTAATTTTCAATAAAATATACGAGGTGCTTTTAAAGATATGGATCCAGAAATGGGCAAAATCGGCAAAACACCTTATAACTGGGTCATACAAATAGGTGGGGAATAAATGTGGTATATCTAGAATCGCCTCAGTGCCTCTACTCACCATTAAAATATTTCCGTTTCCCAATTAAACACCCTATATAATTAAATAATGGTATTAAAAAAACTATATTTAGTACTAAAAACTATTAAGATTTGCGCAATAAAATTAAAAATCAATAAACAACTATTTTTTAAACACCTGAAATAGAAAATAAACTATCGGTGTCTACTAAAGTAAGATAAACTGCGAAATGAGTAAAAGTTGTGTCATTTGGAAAAATAATCAATACTCTCACGGCAGGAGAAAAGCATTCGAGTTTTATTTGAAGCTGTCCAGATTGAAACTAATTGCTCCCCGGAGTTGGTTTCATCTCCAAACGTCTCCAAAACAATGAAAATAAATGATTCAGGAAACTGGAAAAAGATGTAAATTATTGGGTCGGTTTGGCATGGGATTTCAAGTTGTCGTCTTTGAATTGTGTCCTTCGACTGAGAACATTTTTCGAAAGCTAATCTTTTGGAAAAGCTTCACTGACTGGAATAATGCGTTAATAACAATAACGCCTTTTCGTTCTTTTGACCATATAAAGAATTTTTATGAAACTAGTTATCATATCAGGGCTTTTTCGTAAATAATTCCTATCTTATTGTTATAATATAATTTTTCGTATTTAAAAAATAAATTTTCGTTATTATTAATAATATATTATATTTGTATTACCTACCTATGGGCAATACTATGGAATATCTTGAAATTATCATGTAAGGTGAATTTTTGTTGTGCTTTAATAATTCTTACCCCTTCCAAATCCCAGTGTCATAAGAATGGGATTTCTTTTCTGAATGCGATGTTTTAAAGTGTCATATAAATGCTCGATCTGATCTATGAGCTATATAGTCCTGTCGCCAGGGGGGTACAACGGCCTCCTTAATTCAGATGGACTTACCCAAGTTTATTTTATATAGTTTGACCCGTAGAATACGAATTTTTTGGGTAACAGTTGATCCGGATGTCGATAAGATTGTTATAGACAAAGAACTTGAGGAATTACATAACAGCGATTTCTCGTAAAACAAAACATTTTTTTTGTATTTTTTTGGGTGATTTGAAGCAAAAAATATTCCTACAAGTTTTTTCGTAGAATGCATAGTTTTCGAGATAACCGCGGTTGAACTTTCAAAAAATCGAAAAATTGCAATTTTTGAACCCGAATAACTTTTGATTAAAAAATAAAGTAGTAATTCTGCCTACCGCATTTGAAAGTTTAAGTCAAATTATATCGGTTTTGATTATTTCCATGGCTAAAAATTAATTTTTTTATTGGTAAACAAAGCTATAAACACATAGTGTTTCCCGTGCCTAATACATGCGTTTTAACACATGCTACGTAGAAATTGCCTCGCTTGCACTTGTAGCTACTCTACCTACTCGTTCGATTTTAAATGAGAAATCATTGAAAACATCACTCACGCACTAGGTGTTTATAGCTTTGTTTAACAATAAAATAATAAATTTTTAGCAATGCAAATAATTGAAACCGGTATAATTTGACTTAAGATCGGATAGCTCAGTGCGACTAGCGGCTGACCCGCACTTCTCTTCGACGAGAGGTACGAGAGTTCAAGCCCAAGCCAGGCCATCGGAAAAACAAAAAGGCTAACGCGCCAGTATAAAATTCTAAATATGAATCTGGCGCTTAGTCTGGAATATGCGGGCATCTGATCGACCTATGAGGGAGCAGTACGGCAAGAGATAAGGGCTTGCGGCTCGGTGAAACTCCCCCATAGATCCCTACCGAAGGGCATTGACGCCTAAGAACGGTGTATACATAATTTGACTTAAACTTTCAAATGCGGTAAGCAGAATTGCTACTTTATTTTTTAATCAAAAGTTATTCGGGTTCAAAAATTGCAATTTTTCGATTTTTTGAAAGTTCAACCGCAGTTATCTCGAAAACTATGCATCCTACGAAAAAACTTGTCAGAGCATTTTTTGCCTAGAATGATCCAAAACATACAAAAAGATGTTTTGTTTTGCAAGAAATCACTGTTATGTAATTCCTCAAGTTCTTTTTCTATAACAATCTTATCGACAGCCGGATCAACTGTTACCCAAAAAATTCGTATTCTGCGGGTCAAAATATATGAAAAAAACTTGGGTAAGTCCATCTGAATTAAGGAGGCCGATGTACCCCCCCCCCTGGCGACAGGACTAATATGGTGGCTAATATAATATGTTTTATCTACATACTCTATGTCATATTATGTATAAGTTTTTAGTTTGTGAAAACTGTCATTATAGATAGCAGTGCGTGAAGGGTTTAAATTGTGCGTGAAGTAACAATGTATTTTAAATGGGATTTACTTTTTCGCACACTTTTAATGGGTTTTTTGGCACACTTTCATATTATCAAATATTCTTAACTTTGGCGTTGTCATGGTGATGACAATATGAGCAATGAGCAATGACTTACAACAAAAGTTTTGACAGTTTTGTGGTCTGAAAGTAGTTAGGATTTTTAAATGTCAAAGTTCTAAAAATTGTAGAATAGAAATGAATTCCAGTGATGAACAGTTACAGTTTTTTTATTTGTTTATCGTAGATAAAATATTGTATGAAACTGTGCGTGAAGTACTTTTTGCGAACTTACGCGATATATAGCCTCTAAAAATTGCGTGCGTTCGCAAAAATCATATTTCACGAACTGTTTCATAAATAACTATTTTATCAACCTAAGTATTTTTTTAAATTTTCAGGCTTATAAACTTGGTAGGGGAGTCCAAGCGGGGATTTTTGCAGTTACTCGAGCGCGTCAGATTATCATATGGGGAGAAACTTGGTACCCTGCAGATGTACCTCTACCATATATTCTTAACACAGGGAAGTTCGTTAGGCAAGGCCCGAAAAAAAATCTATCCTTAAAAATACTCGAAATTGTCAGAGGTAAGTTAAGTACGTGAAAAAGAGTGTATATTTCAAAAGTGTATCTCCGGAAATAAAAAAAAATTCTAGCTAAAAAAATGATGTGACTTATAATGAAACGAATGTCAATCCCTATTTTTTTTTTTTTTCAGCAAAAAGTGACCTATAAACAACCTCCCAATCACCACCCTAATTAAAATTTGTCATTGACCTGATTTGGTTTTCTTGATTTATGTATTGTTAACAGGTTGTAGAACAACAAATAACAATAACAAGTTTTTGTAGTTTGGTAAAAAATGCCCTTTTCTTCAGAATAGAAAGATTGGCATCAGAGATACGAAAAAATATTTAAATATGAAATTGTAGCTTTTTTAATTCCCAAGAAACTGATTTGCAAAAATTTTTTTTACAGCAAAAATTGAGTGAGGTATTTACAATTAAAGCTTGTAATATCATGCAAAAACCACCTTTACCAACCCGTTCAATGCCACCTCTTTTTGTGACTAAGAATTTTAAAAGGATTTAATATTAATAGACTTAGAGATCTTGTAAAAACCTACAAAATTTTTTTAACAAACTTTCTAAGATAAAAAATAAAAAAGTTACGGTTAAAAAATCAATATATTAAAAAAAAAAAGGAGAAATCCAATTGTTAGCATGTATGTAGCATATGTAATGTATGTTTTTAGTCATTGGCCTTATTTATTCTTAGTTATTTATGTATTATTAATAGGTTTGAGAAATTTGACTGGCTTAGAATGATTAGTTTTAAAAAAAACTGAAGTTTAAACAAATAACGAATGTTTGCAATTTGGTAAAAAATGCCATTTTCTTCAGAATAGAAAGATTAGCGTCAGAGATACGAAAAAATGTTTAAATATGAAATTGTAGGTAATTTAGTTCTCAAGAACATGGTTTAATAAAATTTGTTTTACGGCAAAAATTGAGTGAATCGTAAATGAGTATACCATCGAAAAACATTGATTTTTAAACGCTTTTATTTAGTTCAATAGTTTGCGTCAAATCTTTAGACGTTAATTTGACTGCCTTTTTCCCAATGCAAATGAATGAAAATTTGCAGACATATGCATTCGTGAGAACAATACACGAATAATCAATAAAAAATTTTTTCGTGTTTATTAATTGTTTAAATAATAAAAAACGATTTTTGGAAAATGCTTAAATTCTCTTGTTTTTTACAATGTAAAAACTTGAAACTTTTAAAGATTGTAGCTAATTATATGAACTATACATAATTTCACTTTTTACGTTAATTGTTTAGGTTATGCTTCATAAATAAACAATAAAGTTTCAATTTTTTTGCCGATTCCGAATACTTTTCATGTTAGTATATCATATGTTTTATACATATGTTAATAAACATGATGATATATTTTAATGTTTGACAAGTGTAAGACTAAAAAGTAAAAAATAAAAAAAATAATGAAAAAAAAAATTTAAGAAACGCTTTTCTTTAATTACGAGTGACTAAAATTAAAAATATTATAAAAAAAAATCAACTAAAAAGCAAAAAATAAAAAGAATTGAAAAAATCTAACACATTTGTTAAAGAAAAGCGTGGAGCGAAAACAATTTAATTCGATGAAGACGCGCCATGCTTTTCTTTGACGAATGTGTTAGATTTTTTCAATTTTTTTTATTTTTTGCGATTTAGTTGATTTTTTTATAATATTTTTAATTTTAGTCACTCGTAACTAAAGAAAATTGTTTCTTAAAAATTTTTTTTTCATATTTTTTTATTTAGATATAAAACTTACACTTTTGATAGCGAACAAATCAAAAACTATTAATTTAATCAAAAAAATGTATAGACCATTTTTTGCTTAGAATGAATATTTTTATTAACTTCTGCAGTCAAAATATAATAAAAAATTTCCACCCCCGAGATGGGGTGGCAACCACCTCCATGGTAAAAGCGCCTATCGGCATCATATAGATTTTGATCCATGGACTAACCACTACTTATTCTTAAATTTTCAACCAAATTCCAATTCCAAATCCATTCTGTAAAAATTGTGAGGTACAAGCTTTAGTACCTGGACTAGTTCAGGAAACAGTATCCTTCAAAACCGTGAAGATGACAGTTGAATTGTCATTGTCACATGTACTGTTATTTTATTACAATTAATTTCTAAATAAATTAACTGCGAATAATAGTCCATTCTTTCACCATTTTTGCTCTAAATTTTAAAGAACCGCTTGGTTTGACATGAAATTTGGCATACGTATAGCTTACATGTCAAAGAAAAAAAGTGATATTGTGCCGATGTGTGCTTTTGCCCTGGGGGTGGCTTTCACCCCCTATTGGGGGTGAAAAAATATATGTCCAAAATAAGTCCGGAAATGGGTAAACTGACTAATTTTAAGTAACTTTTGTTCTATAGAGCTTTTTCGCAAGTCAACATTTTTCGAGTTATTTGCGAGTGAATATGTTAATTTTTCAACAAAATAACTACATTTTTAGACAGTTTTTCGCAAATAACTCAAAAAGTAAATATTTTGTCGAAAACAAAAACGTTTTTAGCAAAAATATAGCCTGTAAAAAAGTAAACAAAATGGTGCACGCGTTAGGTCTCTGGATCTCGTAGAACCAGAGTTATAGTGAATAAAAAATAGATTCATATTCACCAAATTTCAAATAGAATATTTCGACGTGAAATATCCAAAAAATTAAGCACTTTTTGGGGAAAACCTATTGTAACTTTTTAAAGTGTTTAAAAAAAGCTTTATTTCTATTTTCACAAAAAGTTTCTAGTATTAAATTTAAGCAAGTTACGCTCAAAATAAAGTTGGTCCCTTTTGTTATTGCAAAAAAAATCGGGAAAACCACCCCCTAATTAGCAACTTAAATGAAATAATCGTTACAGTTCCACAAATTATTTTACTTATGTTGTGTTTATATGATCTGTAAGTTTGATCGAGTCAAAGTGCTTATTTTTGAAACAATTTGGTTTCAAAGTAAAATTTTTAAAAATTTTAATTTTGAAAAATATCCTTTTTTTTAAATAACTTAAAAATTGTCAGATATACTAAAAATCTCGAAAAACAAAAAAAGCCAGATTTGCTTTTCTGAATATCATGTATTTTTTTGTTTTTTTGTCAGACAAAAATTGATTAAGATTTGGGGTTTCTAAATTTGCATACATTCGTGATCAGTGACTCGTTCAACTCCTTTTAACTACAGCCCTTTCAATAATAAGGACTTTGAACCGATGAAACTTATAGATCATATAAACAATATATACACGAGTCAAGAAACTTCTGAAGTCGTAACGATTAAGTTCATTTAAGATACTAATTAGGGGGTGATTTTCTCGATTTTTTTTACCAAAACCAAAAGGGACTAACTTTATTTTGAGCGTAACTTGTTTAATTTTGATGTTAGAAAATTTTTTTATAAAACAAAAATGAAGCTTTTTTTAAACACTTTAAATAAGTTGTAATGAGTTTTCCCCGAAATGTGCTTCATTTTTGGTTATTTCACGTTAAAATACTCCATTTGGAATTTGACGAATATGAACCTATTTTTCATTAGCTATAACTCTGCTTCTACTAGGTGTAGAGACGTGATATATACACTATTTTTTAAAATTTTTTACAGGCTATATTTTTGCTAAAAATGTTTTTTCGACAAAATACTTACTATTTGAGTTATTTACGAAAAACCGTCTAAAAGCGTGGTTATTTTGTTGAAAAAATCAACATATTCACTGTCAAATAACTCGAAAAGTATTGACTTAGTGGAAAAACTCTATAGAAGAAAAGTTACTTAAAATTAGCCAGTTCCATTTCCTGACTTTCTTTGGACGAATATTTTTTCACCCCCAAGAGGGGGTGAAAACCACCCCCAGGGCAAAAGCACATATCGGCACAATACCACTTTTTCTTTGACTTGTTAGCTATGTGTATGCCAAATTTCATGTCAATCCAAGCGGTTCTTTAAAATTTAGAGGTTTTGCAATATTTTACCGTTAAAGAACGGACTTTAACACAATAAATGAACTGAAAGTTCAAATATTAATTTCATTTTACTTCTACTAACTAGTATATTGTCACTTTTTGGAACGTTTAAATTTAACTACTGTTTTTAGAGCTACATGCACGATACCCTCTTTAGAGCCCCGGAAATCAAATATTGTCCATTATCACATTAACTCCTCTTCTTTTACGAGCTCGTTACTCGAAGGTATGTTATTACAACCGTTTTCCTACATGCTGCTCAAACATTAACATCAACAATGTTGGTTTTCCTACATCCAAAACGCCATCACACGAAACCCACTTGTCTCGCTCAAATTCGTCCTTATATAACTCTTCAGGTGTTGCAGTAACTTGAATTTTAATGTTTGTCATTTATCAGACCTTAATGAGCATCTTCTAATTATACTGGTTAATGATAGGGCCCGTGCAATGTTTTCGTCAACTTGAATTATTTCCTAACGCGTTCGTTTTAGTACCCCACGTACGGTTGTTTGGGGTCAAATATGTACAGAGGTGGAGTACAAAAGGAAAATGGGGAGAGTATAATATAATAATCATTTAAAACCCCTATTATTTACTTATCTCTTAACGATATAGCCCTAATAAAAGTAAAATACAATAAAAAAGTTAGGTTTTAAATAAAATCATAGATAGACCGAAATAATGAACTTATGAATGTACAACTAAATATAGAACAGTAAAGCTAAAAATATTTTCAGACATTTAAATAAAATAAAAACCAATATTTATAGTCCATGTGGTGAGACCGCTCCCGTCTGGAGAAATTTCTGATTCGGTTTCTTTGTGGATTCCTATTCAAAAATGTCCCCTTTAAACAAATCTGAGGGGTGCCGGCCGGAAGTTGTTCGAACCTAAAAATCTTTCAAACACGCCAAACATGTTTTAAAATTAATATTTTCTAAGTTACTAGGGTGTAAAGGATCTATGTACACAGAAAATTTTGAAATGTAAGTGCAAAAAGGATCTATGTATAATTTTTCTATAGAAAAAGTATATAATAAATATATTTTTAAGTTCTTTTTTTAATAGTGCTAATAAATATATTAGTTTTAGGACTACCTGTCCTATAAATTTAGTCTATTTAGATCTTATAGTAAAAAAGTTCTAGTATAAAAACTTTTAACAATTTAAATAACAATGACATTTAAATAAAATAAAAACCAATATTTATAGTCCATGTGGTGAGACCGCTCCCGTCTGGAGAAATTTCTGATTCGGTTTCTTTGTGGATTCCTATTCAAAAATGTCCCCTTTAAACAAATCTGAGGGGTGCCGGCCGGAAGTTGTTCGAACCTAAAAATCTTTCAAACACGCCAAACATGTTTTAAAATTAATATTTTCTAAGTTACTAGGGTGTAAAGTATCTACGTACACAGAAAATTTTGAAATGTAAGTGCAAAAAGGATCTATGTATAATTTTTCTATAGAAAAAGTATATAATAAATATATTTTTAAGTTCTTTTTTTAATAGTGCTAATAAATATATTAGTTTTAGGACTACCTGTCCTATAAATTTAGTATATTTAGATCTTATAGTAAAAAAGTTCTAGTATAAAAACTTTAACTTTATTTTTCTCAATAACTTGCAAATGTCACATAGACCCTTCATGCACTTGTGTCTTCAATTATAAAAATATATTTTTTGCACGATTGATCATTTTTGACTGTTTACCGTGACAGATTTTACGTCAGTAGGTGACATTTACTAGCAACTCGACGGTAAGTAATCCAACTCGACGGTAAGTACTCCAACTCGACGGTAGGTAATTCACTTACCGTCGAGTTAAAAAATCTCTTAATTCTAATTTATTTTTTGAAAGAATAAAGAAAACTAACGAATTATTTATTAATATTAAAACTTATGGTACAATTTGTTAAATTATTTAATGAAATCCCCCTTGTTTGGGCTGTGGTTTCACTTCTAACAGAAACTCCTACAGAATCGCATACATTAGTAGTATCCAACATTTTTTCTCTTCAAATACGCGATCAAAGTTGAAAACTTGGAAATATCAATGCCATCATAAAGAAAACGGTGGAAACGGAAATGCCATCAAAACGGTGGATTTAATCATTGAATATTCTGCCCAGAAGCTTCCAGGAGCTTTCAACTGCATATGTCTTTGAACGAAATATGCCAATAGTCTTTTCTTCGATTCTTAAATTCTTGCCTTCGCACCATTTTTTAAAACTTTGGTAGGTATTTTGATAACGGATTTTGGATTTTCGGGAATAATTGCGGAATACCCTTCTTCCTAAGCCCGTTCAATTTCTTCAAATTCGCTTTCGCTCATATTTTAATTTATAATAATCAAAATTGTACTTAAAATTATTGACAACTAAATAAAAACTCAATTCTCCATTGTTGTTATGCACCCTAGTTCCTACCTAACAGCCAAAGTATCTATCTTGATAAAATGAATGAAACCAGTCAATATGACGAAAATGTTTAATTTTATAATTTATAATGGTATCAATCGTGCAAAAAACGTTATAAGCATGTCGAACGTTAAGGGTAACCGATCTCAGACAATAATTGTAGTCGTCGCGCCGCTCCTCCTCCAAACAATTGTCTTCGATCGGTATAAAACCCTTACCGTTCTCCATACTTAATATACTATTTCAGCCCTGCCAGACAATATTTCAGGTTATTTTGATAATTTTAAACAAAAAATGTTCTTCTTAAAATTAATTCTAAGTTATAAACAACTTTATTCTGAAACCAACGAACTTTTTTTACATTTGAACGTTTTTGAGTTATAAACAATTTAATACTGAAAACAACGAAAAATGACGCTTTTCAATGCTCAAAAACACAAATAAAAAGCATTATTTTTGAAATCAAGAAGAGTATAAATTAAATTTCAAGCCTTCAGCTCCCATAAGAATATTTGGGATAATTTAATTTAAAATATTATTTTTTAAGAAGAGTGTAAATGAATCGCTTATGGGAGAAGGGCAATCGGCGATCGTACTTCATTAATAATTAAAAAACAATCTTTTAAAATGAAATAAGCCCAAACTGCGTATAATAAGGTTTGAAGTTGAATTTAGGTTGTAATTACAAAAGTAATATTTCTTACCTGGGATTTTGAGCCTTGAAAACCGTCATTTTTCGTTTTTTCAGAATAAAATTGTTTATAACTAAAAAACGATCAACTTTAGAGAAAAATTACAAAAGACCTTTTTTATTTAAAATGATCCAATGAACCTAAAATATTGCCTGGTCGGGCGGAAAAAAGTTGAATTTATAATTTGTTTTAAATATTTTCTTAAATAAATATAGCAATTAGTCCAGAAAGCCACTGCGCATCCGCTAGGAAAAATATTCTAATTCGAATTTTTTGCGCTATCTTACTCGAAAAGGACTCCTTTTAACAAATTTGCATGTTGCCAGGACCAAAAGGTGGTCAAACATTTTTTAAACCTTTTTTTTGTTTTTTTCCTAAAATAATTTTTTTTGCATGGAAAAAAGTTTTTTTAGGTTTTTTGGATCATTCCAAACAGAAAAGGTCTTTAGTAACTTTTCTCTGGAAATGATAGTTTTTAACATATAAGCGATTAAAAATTGAAAAATTGCGAAATCGGCCATTTTTAACCCTCAAAAACTATGTGAAAAACTAAAAATTTTAATGTTGCCGAGGTAGATAGATATTCTTTAAACATCGATTGATAAAATCCCGAAGAGTTTTTTGCAGTACATTATTCAAAACTCCTTTGTTTTTTAATTGCTAATCAAGCGTGCGCGACACTATTTTCCACCGACAGTATGGTGCAAATAAAAGGAATAAATTCGATATTTCGTCAACCGGGGACTTTAAGGAAAATTCCCGAAACAGGTCGATTTTTATTTTTAAGTTACGATATTGTGGAATATATGGTATACTAATGACGTCATCCATCTGGACGTGATGACGTAATCGATGATTTTTTTAAACGAGAATAGGGGTCGTGTGCTAGCTCATTTGAAAGGTTCTTCAATTCTCTATTCAGTAATATAAACATTTACATACTTATTTATACAGGGTGTCCAAAAAATTTTTATTAATTTAAATTATTTTACAAAAAAAGAAGTAGAAAGTATAAATAATTATGTAAATGTTTACATTACTGAATAGAGAATTGAAAAACCTTTCAAATGAGCTACCACACGACCCCTATTCTCATTTAAAAAAATCATCGATTACGTCATCACGCCCAAACGGATGATGTCACTAGTATGCCATATATGCCACAATATCATAACTTAAAAATAAAAATCGACCTGTTTCTGGATTTTTCCTTAAAGTCGCCGGTTTACCAAATAACGAATTTATTCCTTTCATTTGCACCATAATGTCGGTGGAAAATAGTGTCGCGCACACTTGATTAGCAATTAAAAAACAAAGGAGTTTTGAATATTGTATTGCAAAAAACTCTTCGAGATTTCATCAACCGATGTTTAAAGAATATCTACCTACCTTGGCAACATTAAAATTTTCAGTTTTTCACATAGTTTTTGAGAGTTAAAAATGGCCGATTTCGCAATTTTTCAATTTTTAATCGCTTATATGTCAAAAACTATCATTTTTAGAGAAAAGTCACTAAATACCTTCTCTGTTTGGAATGATCTAAAAAACCTAAAAAAACTTTTTTCCATGCAAAAAAATAATTTTAGGAAAAAAACAAAAAAAAACGTTTAAAAAATTTTTGACCACCTTTTGGTCCTGGCAACATGCAAATTTGTTAAAAGGGGTCCTTTTTGAGTAAGATTGTGCAAAAAATCCGAATTAGAATATTTTTCTTAGCGGATGCGCAGTGGCTTTCTGGACTAAATAATGATGAAATTACGGCATTTAGGTATAGGGAATATTACATAAAGAATAATCAGCATATCTCAAGGACTTCAAAATGCAAAAAATATACAGGGTGTTCCATTTGAAATAAGAAAGTTCATTAGATTTTCAGAAAAACGGAAGATCCGAAACAATGTAAATGCCACCATAGTATCGGCCTTATCACAAAACCCTTACACACCAAAATTTATAAAGATAGTGCAAACCGTTTTCGAAATAATTGAGGAGTTATACATAAATCTGACTCTGTATAGATTAAGGAAAACACAGGTCCATCGAATAAGCTATGTTACGAGTATCTCTGAAAGAACATTATACGAAAATAAGGACATATGAAGCAGGACGAAGGTAGAAGATGTAATTAGAAAAATTGTGCAAATGAAATGAAACTAGGTCACGTGACATGACAAAACAACGAACTATGGACGAGAAACATTGTACATCGGAGACCAGACAAACACAGCCTTAGTAGTAGAAGACCACAAAAACTATGACTAGACGACATCAAAGCACAAGTGGGGAGTATCTGGTACTAAATAATACAAAACAGAGAGAAGTGAAGAACTCATTGGAGGCCTTTCTCCAGGAGTGGATGCAAGCAGACTGAAGAAGAAGAAGACTATTTAAGTTACAGTTGAATATGCAGCCCGCATAAAGGTTTTATTTTGAACACGGCCCGCCACCCAAAAAATGTTGACGACCCCTGATTTAAACCGTTGTTTTTTAATTGTTAAATTATGCATGTCCATCCGATTTTTTACCGGTGCAGTGCGCTCTATTTCAAAATCTTCTATGTTCCACCGAAACATATTTTTTCTAGATTCTTTGAGACATTGTAATTAAAATAAATTTCTTGAAATTTTTCTCAAAAGTTGATAGTTTTAAAGTTATAAGCAATTTAATATCCGAAAATGCGTTTTTTTGTCACCTTTCGGATTTTAAATCGCTTATAAATTTCTTCTTCTTCTTCTCGTTGTCCTTATGCCCTATAAGAGCGTCGGACTTTGGTATCACCTATCCATCTTTTACCCATTTCTTCCACGCCTTCCGGTCTCCTGCCATTTCCTTCATCTGTTGCACTGTTTTCCCTCTATTTGTCCCGATTTCCTCGATTTGTTCCATCCACCCCTTTCTAGGTCTGCCCCTTCTTCTTTTCCCCTGTCTTTTTGCATCTATCACCTTCTTTACTAGTCTGTTCTCGTTCATCCTAGTTATATGTCCAAACCAATTCAGTTTTCTTTTTTCAATTTTTTTCTCTATTGGTTCCTGACTTTGTTTGAGCACGTTTCTGATGTTTTCGTTCCTTTCTCTGTCCATCTTCGTCTTTCCAGCTATTTTTCTCAGCTGCTTCATTTCTGCTGCATTTATGGCACTTTCATGTCTTTTATTTGTGACCCATGTCTCGCTTGAATATAGAAGGTTGGTACTGTGATTGTATTATATACATGCATTTTTGCTTCCTGGCTGATTTCCCTTTTTCCCAGTATCGTATTATTAATCGCATAGTATATTTTCGTAGCTTTCTTTGTCCTATTTGCAATTTCTAGGTCTAGCTTTCCGTCATTCGATATTATCGTGCCCAGGTACTCGTAGGCCGTCACCCTCTCCAATTCTTGTCCTTTACAGAGCACTCGTGTTTCGCCTTCAATTTCCTGCTCCTGCTGACCTATTTTCATCGTCTTGCATTTGCTGATGTTTATTTCTAATTTCATTTTCTCTATTTCCTCAGTCCATACATCAATTAATCGCTGCATCTTTCTCTGGTTGTCTGCTAGGAGAACGACGTCATCAGCATACAGTAATCCTTCTATCATAACTGACTGGTGTTAGGTGCGTGTAGCCTATTATTGTTTTTAAGTGGTTTGTTCTTCTTTTTACATTTTTAAATAATTTGTCCATAATTATGACGAATAGGAGTGGGCTTAGGATATCTCCCTGTTTTATCCCCTTGTTCATCCTAAATTCTAGTGATCTGCTACCTCCCATTTGCACTTTTCCCACCACTCTGCTGTACGTACTTTTAATTATCTCTAATAGTTTCCTCGGTATTCCCAGCTCCTCTACAGTATTCCACAATACTTTCCGGTCTACTGAGTCGAACGCTGCTTTAAGGTCTATGAAGGTCATATATATGTTTGTTCCCCGATCATTATTTTTTTCTATTATATTTCGTAATATGCTTATGTTGTCAACTGTTTGCCTTTTGGCTCTGAATCCTGTTTGTTCGTCTTCCAGTTTTTCTTCTACCTCTGTTCTTAATCTTCTTTCTATTATTCTCGTATAGACCTTGAACACTACTGATGAGAGGCATATATCTCTATAGTTTCCACAGGTGGATTCTTCTCCTTTCTTGTGAATTGGGATCAGTAAGTTTTCTTCCCACTCTCTCGGCATTTGGTTTGTTCTCCATGCTCCTCTCATTATTTCCAGCAACCACTTCTTTCCTTCTTTCCCTGTCCATTTTATCATTTCGGGATCAATTTTATCTGCTCCGCTCGCTTTTCCTATTTTTATTCTACTTATCGCTTCTTCCATTTCCTCTGTACTTATTTCTTCCATTTGGTTTTTGTCTGCTGCTCTCTGCTCTATGGTTCCCTCTGTCTCTATTTCTTCACTATCCTCGCCCATATATTTCTCTTCATAATACTCTCTCCACACCTCTAGTATCTCTGTTGTATTTGTCTTTAGTTTGTTATGTTTTTCTTTTACTCCTCTGAATTCTTTTCTTTTCTTTCCTCTTAGACTCCTTACTTTATTCCAGAAGCATCTGTTTTTATCTCTGTAATTTTGGTTTAGTGATTCACCGAACTTCTTCCAACTCTCTTTTTTTCCTTTTCTTACTAGTTATTTCACTATGTTTCTGTGTTTTTGGTATTCTTTTTTATCTTGTTCCTCTCTTGTACTATTGTATTTTTTCCATGCCTTTTTCTTTTTCCTCACTTCTTCCTGTATATCTGCATTCCACCATTCCGTTTTTTTGTTTAATTTCTGACTGTTAGATTTCCATAGCTTATAACTTTAAAACTAATAACTTTTCAGAAAAATTTTAGAGAAACCTATTTTATTTAGAATATCTCAAAGAATCTAGAAAAATATTTTTCGAACGAAAATATGAGATTTTCGAAATAGAGCGCGCCGCACCGGCAAAAAAATCGGATAAACATGCATGTTTAACAATTAAAAAACAACGGTATAAGTATAAGTTAAGGTTAGACACGATGCCACTTCAGAATCTTGAAGCTGAATGTTTATTCTTCAATTTAAGAATCTGGCATCCTCACAAATACTAATTTAAATATGAGTTTTTAAGCCTCGAAAATTCGCATTTTCGTATTTTTCAGATTTTAAATCACATATAACTCCAAAACTATCAATTTTTGAGAAAAATTACATGATACCTTACTTATTTAGAATGATCCAAAAAAACCTAAAAATAAATGTTCCAGACCAAAAAAACGTGATCTTTTGTATTTGTTTAAAAAAAATTGTCTAAACAATTTCTGCTCAAAAATTCCGCTCGGCACTTTTCGGATTTGTTTAAAGGGGACATTTTTGAATAGAAATCCACAAAGAAACCGAATCAGAATTTTTTTCAGACGGGAGCGGTCTCACCACATGGAATAATATTAAAAGACTAAGTTTTCACTATAATGGCATATAACATATCCCACCAGAATGAAAACAATGGGAACCTTCTCAGGTTACACCTCCGAGGCTTCTACAATTTGCAAGCCATACGGATGCTGAGACTAAGGAAGATGAGGGAATTCTACAATTTACAATTCACGTCACATCTGCTCAGCGCGGTAAAGTTCCAACGAGACTGGTTCCCTTCATACTCCACACAGAGTAAATGTAAATCAAAAATGAATAACCATTTTCAATTTCGTTGCAAAACGAAAATACAGCCGAACCATATTCCAGTCCAATCAGAGAGTGCTGCAAGCACCTCTACCGGTTTCGAAACTTATTAGTCTCTCATCAGGAGGCACATATGCTGCTCTCCCTGATCCAACCAAAACAAACCCCAGCGTGCAGTCCCGAATTGCAACGAACGAAATGGCATAGATGCCCTAGCGGCAACTGCTAGCAAAAGACTAAGTTTTCACTATAATGGCATATAACATATCCCACCAGAATGAAAACAATGGGAACCTTCTCTGGTTACACCTCCGAGGCTTCTACAATTTGCAAGCCATACGGATGCTGAGACTAAGGAAGATGAGGGAATTCTACAATTTACAATTCACGTCACATCTGCTCAGCGCGGTAAAGTTCCAACGAGACTGGTTCCCTTCATACTCCACACAGAGTAAATGTAAATCAAAAATGAATAACCATTTTCAATTTCGTTGCAAAACGAAAAATTGCAAATTGTAGAAGCCTCGGAGGTGTAACCAGAGAAGGTTCCCATTGTTTTCATTCTGGTGGGATATGTTATATGCCATTATAGTGAAAACTTAGTCTTTTGCTAGCAGTTGCCGCTAGGGCATCTATGCCATTTCGTTCGTTGCAATTCGGGACTGCACGCTGGGGTTTGTTTTGGTTGGATCAGGGAGAGCAGCATATGTGCCTCCTGATGAGAGACTAATAAGTTTCGAAACCGGTAGAGGTGCTTGCAGCACTCTCTGATTGGACTGGAATATGGTTCGGCTGTATTTTCGTTTTGCAACGAAATTGAAAATGGTTATTCATTTTTGATTTACATTTACTCTGTGTGGAGTATGAAGGGAACCAGTCTCGTTGGAACTTTACCGCGCTGAGCAGATGTGACGTGAATTGTAAATTGTAGAATTCCCTCATCTTCCTTAGTCTCAGCATCCGTATGGCTTGCAAATTGTAGAAGCCTCGGAGGTGTAACCAGAGAAGGTTCCCATTGTTTTCATTCTGGTGGGATATGTTATATGCCATTATAGTGAAAACTTAGTCTTTTGCTAGCAGTTGCCGCTAGGGCATCTATGCCATTTCGTTCGTTGCAATTCGGGACTGCACGCTGGGGTTTGTTTTGGTTGGATCAGGGAGAGCAGCATATGTGCCTCCTGATGAGAGACTAATAAGTTTCGAAACCGGTAGAGGTGCTTGCAGCACTCTCTGATTGGACTGGAATATGGTTCGGCTGTATTTTCGTTTTGCAACGAAATTGAAAATGGTTATTCATTTTTGATTTACATTTACTCTGTGTGGAGTATGAAGGGAACCAGTCTCGTTGGAACTTTACCGCGCTGAGCAGATGTGACGTGAATTGTAAATTGTAGAATTCCCTCATCTTCCTTAGTCTCAGCATCCGTATGGCTTGCAAATTGTAGAAGCCTCGGAGGTGTAACCAGAGAAGGTTCCCATTGTTTTCATTCTGGTGGGATATGTTATATGCCATTATAGTGAAAACTTAGTCTTTTGCTAGCAGTTGCCGCTAGGGCATCTATGCCATTTCGTTCGTTGCAATTCGGGACTGCACGCTGGGGTTTGTTTTGGTTGGATCAGGGAGAGCAGCATATGTGCCTCCTGATGAGAGACTAATAAGTTTCGAAACCGGTAGAGGTGCTTGCAGCACTCTCTGATTGGACTGGAATATGGTTCGGCTGTATTTTCGTTTTGCAACGAAATTGAAAATGGTTATTCATTTTTGATTTACATTTACTCTGTGTGGAGTATGAAGGGAACCAGTCTCGTTGGAACTTTACCGCGCTGAGCAGATGTGACGTGAATTGTAAATTGTAGAATTCCCTCATCTTCCTTAGTCTCAGCATCCGTATGGCTTGCAAATTGTAGAAGCCTCGGAGGTGTAACCAGAGAAGGTTCCCATTGTTTTCATTCTGGTGGGATATGTTATATGCCATTATAGTGAAAACTTAGTCTTTTGCTAGCAGTTGCCGCTAGGGCATCTATGCCATTTCGTTCGTTGCAATTCGGGACTGCACGCTGGGGTTTGTTTTGGTTGGATCAGGGAGAGCAGCATATGTGCCTCCTGATGAGAGACTAATAAGTTTCGAAACCGGTAGAGGTGCTTGCAGCACTCTCTGATTGGACTGGAATATGGTTCGGCTGTATTTTCGTTTTGCAACGAAATTGAAAATGGTTATTCATTTTTGATTTACATTTACTCTGTGTGGAGTATGAAGGGAACCAGTCTCGTTGGAACTTTACCGCGCTGAGCAGATGTGACGTGAATTGTAAATTGTAGAATTCCCTCATCTTCCTTAGTCTCAGCATCCGTATGGCTTGCAAATTGTAGAAGCCTCGGAGGTGTAACCAGAGAAGGTTCCCATTGTTTTCATTCTGGTGGGATATGTTATATGCCATTATAGTGAAAACTTAGTCTTTTGCTAGCAGTTGCCGCTAGGGCATCTATGCCATTTCGTTCGTTGCAATTCGGGACTGCACGCTGGGGTTTGTTTTGGTTGGATCAGGGAGAGCAGCATATGTGCCTCCTGATGAGAGACTAATAAGTTTCGAAACCGGTAGAGGTGCTTGCAGCACTCTCTGATTGGACTGGAATATGGTTCGGCTGTATTTTCGTTTTGCAACGAAATTGAAAATGGTTATTCATTTTTGATTTACATTTACTCTGTGTGGAGTATGAAGGGAACCAGTCTCGTTGGAACTTTACCGCGCTGAGCAGATGTGACGTGAATTGTAAATTGTAGAATTCCCTCATCTTCCTTAGTCTCAGCATCCGTATGGCTTGCAAATTGTAGAAGCCTCGGAGGTGTAACCAGAGAAGGTTCCCATTGTTTTCATTCTGGTGGGATATGTTATATGCCATTATAGTGAAAACTTAGTCTTTTGCTAGCAGTTGCCGCTAGGGCATCTATGCCATTTCGTTCGTTGCAATTCGGGACTGCACGCTGGGGTTTGTTTTGGTTGGATCAGGGAGAGCAGCATATGTGCCTCCTGATGAGAGACTAATAAGTTTCGAAACCGGTAGAGGTGCTTGCAGCACTCTCTGATTGGACTGGAATATGGTTCGGCTGTATTTTCGTTTTGCAACGAAATTGAAAATGGTTATTCATTTTTGGAATAATATTAATTTATCCAATATGAATGTCACAATATTAGACAAATGTATTACATAATAAGTATTTCACCTTGAAAGAGACCTCTTAAGTTGACTCAATTCAACAATCTCATATATCTGTGTAATACACTATTACTACCAGATGATGTTTGATGAAGATGTTTAAATTTTCCTTCTTTATAGCTGTTCAATATTGCATGCAGGCTGCGTACCGATAAAAAGTTTATTAATAGCAAGTTGAAAATTTGTTAATAACTTAACGGTGTCTAGTAGGACAAACTTTGATGAATGGGAAAATTGTAACAGTGGAAGTTTTAATTGTGAAACGTGATTTTAATTGTGGAACTTTTCATCTTGCCAAGTTTATGATTGTGAAAACCAGCAAGTTGTTTTTAAGTTTATTCAATAGCCAACTTTATATAATATATGAAATATGTGTCTGACAAATATGTTGGACATTTTAATAAGTCCGACACGTAGAATATTGCGGCAGATTCGTGCAAATATTATAAGAATATTTCTCATATTATAATATGTATCTTATATAATAATTCTTATAAATGCACAATTATTGTGCATTTAAAGATAGAAGCATATAATTGGGACCACATATACTACACATATAAAGGTTCAAATTAGGAACAAGGAATGTTCATTTAAAGATGGAGTTACTACAAATAAAATGGTATCTTTGGATGGTGAAATGATTGTGAAAAGCTATAGTTTTAAATACCTGGGATCGGTATTACAGAGTAATGGAGAAATAGATGCAGATGCATGCAGTAGAATTAGGGCTGGATGGATGAAGTGGAAAGAAGCGAGTGGTGTGTTGTGTGACAGAAAAATTCCAATGAAGCTGAAGGGAAAATTCTATAAAACAGCCATAAGACCGGCTATGATGCACGGAACTGAATGTTGGGCAGTGAAAAAGAAAGAGGAACAACGAATGCATGTGGCGGAAATGAGAATGCTTAGATGGATGAGTGGAGTGACAAAGAAGGATAAAATTAGAAATGAGTATATTAGGGGAAGTCTAGGTGTGGCACCAATTGATGCCAAAATGAGAGAGCATAGGTTAAGATGGTTTGGTCATGTTCAACGTCGAGACGTTAATCACCCAATACGAAGAATAGCTGAAGTGCAGATTCCTGGTAGGAGTAGGAGAGGAAGACCAAAGAAGGCCTGGGGGACACGATAAGGCAGGACATGTTGGTAAAGGGGATTAACATTGATATGACCCAAGATAGAATTGTGTGGAGAAATGCAATTAGGGAAGCCGACCCCGCATAGGGATAAGGCAAAGAGAATGATGATGATAAAGTTTCAAATTAGATACAAGGCCATCTTAGATTTTAACTTTTACCAAAATGGCGGGCATTCAAATTGGCGACGATTCATATGTGACTAATAGCACGATAACTTTTGAACGAAAAGTCTGACTTCAACCAAATTTGGTATATGAGTTTTTTTTTGGTGTATAAGGTCGAGCTCTTGAATCGGAAGAATCGGTTTACCAGAAGTTGTGTTGTTCCTGATTTTTTATGTAAACATATCGCTGTCCCGGTGGAACAATGACCCAACTACAAAAGTGTAACTTTTCAGGAGAGCCAAAATTATAAAATTATTTTACTTAATACCTCATGCAATGAAGCATAATGCAGATACTGGATTAATATTGCAGTTATACTTGGCCACCGTGATATCAGGTGATATACTCTAACTCTACTACACATTCGAAATGAATTCTTAATTTTTCATCCCTAAATTTGATCTCCAATTGCAATTACGTCATTGTTGCCACAGTCATTTTGTGGCAACAATGACGTAATTGCAATTGGGGATGAAAAGGGATGAAAAACTAAGAATATAGAATTTAGTTTTAGAAAGAAAAATTTAGAATTTAGTTTTGCATTTAGAAGAAGAAACGTTATGCATTTATTAAATGGTAATTAACATAACTAAAAAGCTCAAAGTATTCCCCAAAAAACATTTTTACACTCTTTTCAATGGCGGTATTACCTTTTTGAAAAGTTAATATATACAGGGTGAAAGAATAAAAAAAACCATTGTTTTGCATAAACAAAAAACAGTAAAAATAAAACTTCTGGTAAACCGATTCTTTCGGTTCAAGACCTCAATCTTATTCATCAAAAAAAGAAACTTGATGCCAAAGGACATCGCACACATCTTATGGAAAATATAATGTCACTCAAATTCAATAAAATTGATACGATTAGATTCGTTTTAATATAACGATCAATTCTTATCATTGCGCCAACTCTTAATTATGATTAATTACGACGCAAATTGCAATTAAAGTTTATCGAAATCACATTTTTTGAGTCCATAAAATGTTAGTTTACAATCATTGTTGCTCTGAGTGCTATTCATAACAGCTTAAATCCCGCTGGGCCTAAGCGGATTAGTGAAACTAATCCGCTGATTTATGGAGTACCGAAAATCTGGGTATTTTAAAATATTTTTTCTCTCTCTAACTTATGTACACTTCGCGTCAAAAACAACTGGTACAAACAAGTCTTATAACCGAAAATCGTGTTTTTCTAGTTGTGTAAATTGGTCTTGTTACATATGTCATTCTTATTTCTAGGCAACGTTGCCAGTTCAACTAAACTATTATATCAAACCAGCTAAAAGCAGGGCTGTGCGGCAGACCGCAAGTTTTTAGTATGTTTACTAAAAATTAAAACAACATCGAGCATTCTCGATTAGTCAGTCACATTTATTTAAACATGCATCCTAAAAAATTCTCTTATTAATTTTGTAATATTCCATCATCTCATTAAGTACCCATAAATTAATTCGTGTTCTATTATAATTTATGACAGATATGACATGAATGACAGATATTGACTCTAGACATGACATTAAATTATTACGTTTAATTTAAAATCGAGAAGTGTGAAGGGTTTCTCGTAAAGTGTAGCACAAAACTCTTTTAGAGCTGTGTGATTCTAATCAATAAAACACACGGAAAAATTAAAATTTTAAATTAATACAAAATGAATAACTTTAACAGTGAACAAGTGTGGAACTTAAATTTTTGTATTACAATAAAATTCGAAACTGCTGAAATATTAAGGACATAGGTGGAAAATGTCGCCTGTCAAAATGTTCAATGTGTTTTATAATGTATTCATTTTTTTCGAATCATGAGAAATATAATAAATATTTTTGAAAAATTTAAACGCAGAATGAAAGATTACATTATTACTGAGGGCCGAAAGTCCCTGAAAACTTCTATGTTTATTTTATTAAGTCACAGGGGGAAAATAAAGAGAAAATTTAGTGACGTTTAATTGCAAATATTTCATTCAAAACTCAACTCATTTAACTCAACCGTCTCTCTGGATATTAAATTTATTAGATAAGGTATTTTGTTGTAATGATAAAAATAATACCTGTCTAAAATTTTTACACCGAATGGTGAATTGGCAAACGGGCCATATTCAATGTATAATTTTAAAATGTAGAATTCCTGCTTCCCTAATTATTTTATATCAAAACACATAAACAACTATTTCTAGAGGATTAAAATCTGTATTGAAAACAACTGTTAAAATTGTTCTACGAATTAAACATATTCCAAAATTTTGTGAAAATATAATAATTTTTCACAGAAATACGCCAAAGTTAGGCCACACACATTACCATAATGTTTATCGGTTGCGTTCGGTCACAGTGAAGTTATTATAAATATTGACAATTTGAACTGTCAAAATTTTTATTTTATCATTTCTTGTTTAAAAAATAATAAAATTGATAAGATAGCTTCAATTGAGGAGAAAGTAATAATAATAAAGATGTTTTATTCAGTCAATAATGTGCGAACAATCAGGTAAATAATAACGTGGGCCTAACTTTTACACACATACCTACTGTGGCAAATGTAGGTATTTTTCAAAATGTTCGAATGTGTTTAAATCCTAGAACAATTCTAGCTTTTGTGTTTAATACAGATTTTAATCCTCTACAAATAGCTTCTCATGACTTTTGTTGTAAAATTATTAGGGAAGCAGGAATTTAACAGTTTAGAATTTTACATTGAGTTACCTATGGCCCGTTTTACGATTCACCACCATGATTTTTGAACGTTATTTTTTGTATTTAGATTTAGTGCAATTCCATTATCTGTGCTGGCAACAACGCCTTGATTCACGAGCCATTGTGTCCAGTCTGAACACAGATTTACATTGGGAAAAAAAAGTGTACCAGTTCTTTTTGACGCGAAGTGTACCTACCCATTTGATTTCAGATTTATATCAATGTCTGCTCTTATTTTTGAAAATAGAGAGTTGGCGCAGTGATAAGATTTGATCGTTAATTTAAAACGAATCTATTGGTATGAATTTTATTGAATTTGAGTGACATTATATTTTCCATAAGATGTGTGCGATGTCCTTTTGGCTAAAATTGGACTTTTCGTTCAAAAGTTATCGTGCTATTAGTCACATATGTATAGTTTGAATGGCCGCCATTTATGTAAAACGCAAAATCTAAAATGGCCTTGTATCCAAATTTGAATCTTTATATGTGTAGTATGTGTGGTCCTAATTATATGCTTTTATCATTAACTTCACAATAATTATTATAATATTTGCACGAATCTGCCGCACATAGGTACATGTGAAGATACGTTATGCATTTATTAAATGATAATTTTTTTTTATTTAGCTAATGCCTCGACAACTAATGGCCATTGGCATGGTAGGTACGGTAATTTTGAACAGTTAGGTACCTAGTGTCATGTGTAGTGTGTGTGTTGAGTAAGTGTCTTGTTACTTTGCAAAGTCGACGTCATTGTCTTTGCAAAGATACGCTAATTGTATCCGAACGTCTGCTGTCCCTCCGGTTAGTACCGATCCCACAAGAACAGAAACTATAAATGATAATTAACATAACTAAAAAGCTCAAAACATTTGCTGAAAAACATTTTTACGCTCTTTTCAATGGCGGTATTAAGTTTTTGAAAAATTAATATAGACAGGGTAAAAGAATTGAAAAACATATTTTTACATAAAAACCAGAAAAAAACAAAACTTTTGCTAAACCGATTCAAAGAAGAACATATATACCAAATTTTGTTTGGATCGGACGTTTCGCTCAAAAGTTATCGTACTATTAGTCACATATATATATATATATATATATATAGTCGCCATTTTGAATGCCCGCCATTTTTGTGAAAGGAAAAATCTGAGATGGCCTCATATCAAATTTTGAACCTTTATATGTGTAGTATATGTGGTCCAAATTATATGCTTCTATTATGAAATGAACAATTGTTTCACAATTTTTGCATCAGTTAATACTGTAACCTGTTTCACAATTAAAACTTCACCTTTTCCAGTGTTCTTGTACATCAAAGTTTGTCCGACTAGACACTGTTAAACAAATTTTCAGCTTGCTATTAATTAACTTTTTTTTGGTATACGGGATCCAGGCCTTATGCTGCCTTTTGTAGTATTTCATTTGATTTTACTGTTTTTTTTTTGTTTTTTCATTTTACTATTGGGTCCTTTTGCTTTGCCGTGTTTTCTTTGAAATATTGTCGTGCCCGTTTGCACGTTATATTTTATTAGTTTTTGGAGCTCTTATAATTTACATTTTCTAGCTTTTCTCTAGCTTTTCTCTAGCATTGTTCCATTTCCATACTTCATTATCCACAACTAACTTTTGACATCATACCCTCGCAATTTTCACTTTATTCTTCTTTTCTTTTGCAGTTATACTAATTTTGTATTTGAATTTAGGTTTGAATTTGAAGTTTTGTTAGGTCACTATTTACCTATGTGTATTGCATTCGGCGTTTCCTTGATTTTATTTTGGTTTTTTATTATTTTAAAATTTTCATTGTACTCACCGGAGGTACCGCAGACGCTCAAATACAATTAGCGCTTCTTTGTAAAGACAATGAAGTCGACTTAACTAAGTAACAAGACATTTACTCAAGACACACACACTACATATTACACAATAACATTAAACAAAAAAATGATTAAGAAACGAATATTCAGATGTAGATGGCAGCTGACGAGAACACTATAAGAAAATACCATATTGAGTAGATCTGCAGTACAGTTAAAATCGTTAGAGTTCATTTCTCATCTATCGGAAAATTCATGAAAATGTTAGAAAATGGAAAGTTTTCCATTTGGGATTTCTAATATTTAGTTGTATATAAATATAATAAAATAGTTCTCTTATAAATTTATTTAAATGCAGCTTTATCACAACTTTTAAGACACAGCCAGACTTTCAAAAAAACTTTAATGCATTTTAATTGTAGAAGAAGATATAAAAAGAAATAAAAGTGAAATACTGTTAAGTTCAGTGCAACCATAGGAAGAAATGGAAAAGAATCACGACATCAGCAAAGACACACAGCAAGCTATAGGTGACATAGACCAATAACCCACCTCATCAAAGAATATAAAGGAATGAATGAAAGATAGGCGATAAAGCCTAATAGTTCATCTCTGAACTATCGTAAAACTTACAAAAACTGCGTAAAACTAAGAGTTTTGCATTAATATAATGTATTATAAATTTATTTAAATGCCACTTTATCACAACTGTTAAGACACAACCAGACTTTCAAAACTAAGGACGTTTTAATTTCAATTTAGTTCATAAACTACTAACAAGCATAACCCAATCATCAAAGGTAATAAATAAATAACCGCGTAATCTGATAAACCTGTTGATTCTAAAGAGCTTCGCAGTATTTAACCCCCGTATTTAACTCGGCAAAGTTTTCAACTATCCAAGTGCCATTGGGCTTTATAATTAACTCTAATTAACTCTTCACCACATTCCACATCAAAATCAATGAAGACCAAAAAACCGAAAAAATACGCCTTGGTAAAGGTATTAGACAAGGTTATACTATTTCACCAAAACTTTTTACCTTAGCATTGGAAAATGTATTCAAACAGCTCGACTGGGAGGAAAAAGGTCTAAACATTGATGGTGTACATTTGAGTCATTTGAGGTTTGCGGACGACATAGTATTATTCAGTACAGATATCAAGGAACTGGAGCAAATGATGAAGGAACGAAACCAGCAGTCAAATAAAATAGGTCTCAAAATGAATCTTCAGAAAACAAAAATAATGAGTAATGTACAAACTAATCTTGTTATTCACAACGTCAGTCTTGAAAATGTAGACCACTATATATATATATATATATATATATATATATATATATATATATATATATATATATATATATATATATATATATATATATAAAATCAAACAGATGAAATAGAGAATGTGGAAAAATCCCCTTACGAACAATTCACACATCCACCATTTCGGGTTGGGAAAAATTTTTCGAATAGAATCAAAGATCCAAACACCAGTTCTTAGAAATGTGTTTCGCCCTCTTCAACCTCTCTGGGCTTATCAATAAAGATGAGAGGTTGAATATCTTTAGACACATTCCAATCAAAAAACAACATTCGAGACCTAGACATAGAAGGTGCGTAAATCTACGGCAAGTCCAAGATATATATATATATATATATATATATATATATATATATATATATATATATATATATATCTTGGACATACCATTAAAATCGGCAAAGAAAACCAAATAGCCGAAATAAAAAGACGCATACAATTGTCTTGGGTAGCTTTCGGCAAGTTAAGCTTTATCTTGAAGAATAGAGATATACCAATGTGTCTAAAACGAAGATTTTATGACAAATGTATCTTGCCTGTAACTACATATGGACTGGAGACCATGGCCTTTACAAAGAAAACCTTAGAGCAGCTCAGTACAACTCAAAGAGCGATGGAGAGGGCCATGCTAGGGATTAGTTTGAGAGACAAAATTCGAAATATCGACATTCGTGAAAGAACAAAGATTACTGATGTCGCAGAACATATAGCAAGGCTCAAGTGGCAATGGGTCGGACATGTTGCCCGAGATAATCCCGAAAAATGGACACAGAGACTAACAAACTGGAGACCAAGAGAGAACAGGCGATTAGTAGGCAGACCGCAGAAGAGGTGGGCAGATGATATCAAACAAGTCGCGGGCAAGCAGTGGATGAGAATTGCCAAGAGTAGAAATCGATGGAAGCAAATGGAAGAGGCCTATGTCCAGCAGTGGACGAACACAGGCTGAAGAAGAAGAAGAAGAACTCTTCACCATACAGATCTAACTCTCATCTAGTCTAAGGCAAATATGCAAATTGCATATTTTGCATATAATGGATAAAAAATGCAAAAATTTTCAGTTTTGCATATTTTTATATAAGTGCGCATAAAGTGCATATAATTTTAAATTTTGGTTGTAACTATACATATAGTCCGTCCGCTATAACTTCTCCCATGCGGTACGATTCATTTTCAATCAAATTAAGTCAAAACATAAAGTGAAACGAACGACGATGTGTACATACATTTTGTATACTGTATACTATATACTACACACATCGGCGTACGTTTCACTTTCTGTTTCGACTTAATTACTTAATTTGATTGAAAATGAATCGTACCGCATGGGAAAAGTTATAGCGAACGGACTTTTTTATATATTTTTATATTACTGTAACAAGTAGTTTGGAAATCTCAATATTTAATTTTGTTTTATAATCTCTTTGTACATATTCAAATTTTGGGTACCTGAATGTAGTACTAATAAAAGAGCGGCTTATTATGTACACAGTTTGATTAGGTTTTGGTTACAAAGGTTCTAAAATCAGCCAGTTTATATCTCTAGGTAAAAATTTTTATTTTGACGGCCCATTTCGCTTTTGTTGTAAAATAGACAGTGCAGTTCAGTGTCGTGGTGTCATTGATAAAATCAAACTATAGTTTTGTTCAGAAAACTATTACTCAATTAGAATCCTCCAAATAATTATCATTGTTGTCCAAATAATTATCGCCCATTTTAAATAAAAGAATTTGAAGCATTGTTTCAAAACGTTAATAGTAATGGAAAAAACAGTGGTTATTACCAGATTCTTTCTTAAGTGGTTCAAGTACTAGCTGGGACATTTTTTGAAGCACTTAATTTAGAACCAACTATTATCGTTAATTTGAACAATGCCCCAATTACATCAGTTAATATCGAAAGAAGTTTTTCTACGTAATCAGATAGAAGCCATAAGTATTTTTTAGAAAATTTTGAACAGCATTTGATAATTATTTATTGTTACCACAATTCGAAATAATATCAATTATTTATTTGTTAAAATACTTAAATACTTAATATTTAATTAATTAGCTTAGTTAGTAAAATATACATGTTAATTAATACACCATGTGGAGATATTGTAAATATGTTTTTAAATAAAAAATACTGTAAATATTTTTTTAATTATATGCATATTTTCTAGATAAACTTGCATATTTTTGGGTAAAATACCGCATATTTATGCGCATATTTCATACCTTTTTATTTGCATTTGTATTTGCATTTGCAAATTATATTGCATTTGCAAGTCTACTCATCACCTGCTTCTTCTTCTTGTGCCACTCCTATCGGAGATTGGAAATCATCAAGGCTACCCTGACTTTGTTTACAGCTGACCTAAAAAGTTCATTAGTGGTGCAGCCAAACCACTCTCTCAAATTCCGCATCCATGACATTCTTCTACGGCCTGGATTCCGTTTTCCTTCTATTTTTCCTTGCATTATATTTTGAAGTAATGCGTATTTATGACCTCTCATCAGGTGACCCAAATACTCGAGTTTGCTTTGTTTTATCGTTAACAAAATTTCTGGGTCTCTTCACTCATCACCATACTGATCTAACTCTCCACCCAACTAATTGACTCCATGTTATATTATTCCATGTCATGAGGCAAGGTATCAGCAGTAATGTGCTTTAGGAGTCCAAGCGTGTCTGGAGAATGGCCGTTGTAGGGAAGAACTGATATGCTTAAAGATATACACAAAGGTAGTAAATAAATTGACTGACTAGCAGAGATTCAAAATTAAAATAGTATTGATCTAGAATTTCCTTCAAAAACAGAAGATCAACTAGATGAAGAATTTAAACACTTTGTAAGAAGTATCCAATATGCAGTATGAGATAATATTCCTGAAATTATTCTTTGAACAAAAGGTAATAACTACCCAAAATAATTAGAGACCATAAACGAGAGCTTAAAAGAAAATCGTAACAGACTAGAGCTCCAGTAGATAAAGCCGCCTTAAATAATGCATTTGAAACGTGAAATTCAGCGGATTCAAAATTGTAACATGCCCCAAAAGAGGGTGACATTTGTACAACATGAAAAGGGGAATAGAATTTGACGTGATGTTGATATGTCATCTATAAGGGGATGTTACACAGTGAAGAACATGTCCACGGTAAGCTCAAGTCTCAGAGATCTAGAGGTGTGGATTTTTAAGGGATGTTATGAGTATACTCTTATTTATATTAGATTAGAAAAATAAAAAAAATAGAAGTATCAAAATAAGGATGTCAAAAAAAAATAAAATATTGGGCGCCACTGGTTACCTAAAGGGAACCAAAAATTATACAAAAAATAGAAATAATAAAGGAAAGGTAGATAGCTAAATCAAAATAAAACAAACAAAAAAACATAGTCACACAGAATATACACCATATACACAATATTTATAACGTAACTTACCTTATCTTACTCTATAATATACTCAGCCAATTCTTTATTGTTCTTACGATAAAATAGAGAAGGAAAAGAGGAATAATAATATTGTATTTAGCAAATTAAACATTATTTATTAAAACAAAAAAATGAATTTAAAGGGCCTAGCCGGGTAAAATGATGAAAAGTGCCCCCAACTAGATTCGAATTCCATATAGGTCACCGTTTAGCATATGTAGTGAAATTTACTTTCTGAAATTTTTAGCCCCCTAGGTGGTCATGTGACCCACCTAGAGCCTAATTAGGGTTTTTATATTTTTATTTTTTATCTCAGTCGCATCGAGAACAAGCGAAAAACTTTAAATAAAAAAGTTGTAAACTTTAAAAAGTTATGTCCGAAAATTTTTTTTTTAATTTTTGGCGGGAAATTTCAATTTTAGAACGATTTTAAAATTTTAAATGAGTATAAAAAATAACTAAGACATTCGTTTTCACGAAAAAAATATATAACGTGTATTTTTGCACAATCTTTCACCTTGAATTTTTAGAAATTTTTAAAATTGGTGAAACGCACCTTTAAAAATAAAAAACCGCATTTTTTCGGTTTTTTTTTTTTCGTTTTTTGATACAATTTTATACATATTTTTCAAAAAAGGTAACACCGTCACGAGAGTAGGTAAAAAACTGAAAAATACTTGGGGTTTGCTTAATAAAAATTTTTTGTAACGCCATCCATTTTCCAGATGCAGGGCGTTGAAGAAAACAAAATTTTACACATTTTTTACGATTTTGCCGAGACTACTGGCAACATTGTAATAAAATTTTGGCGAGTTTTAAGAGGTAGTTATTGTGCATTTTTTGACATACAACTAAGAATTTTATATTTATCATTGGCGCGCATAGGGGTAGTGGTCTGAACTTTTTAAAGAAAAAAGATAGTACGCCACTGACATATTTTAAATTAGCAATCGTTTTTGAATTCCTCGTTCAATTTGTGACAAAAAATCTATCTTCCTATTTTTTCATACAACGCGCCATTTTTATTCAAAAAATAAAACATCTTAACCCTTACAAAGTATTCGAACTTCTAGTAGTTTCTACATCTACATAAACTCGTACATCCATTATAAAAACTAATTCGAATACTTTGGAAGCGTTAAGATATTTTATATTTTGCAGCAAAACGGCGCGTCGTATGGAAAAATGAGAAGATAATTTTTTTATCGCAAATTGAACGAGGAATTCAAAAATGATTGTTAATTTGAAATATGTCAGTGGCGTACTATCTTTTTTTCTTTGGAAAGTTCAGACCATGACCCCTATGCGCGCCAATGATGAATATCAAATCCTTAATTCTATGTCAAAACATGCACAATAACCACCTCTTAAAACCCGCCAAGTTTATGTTGCCAGTAGTTTCGGCGAAATCGTAAAAAATGTGTAAAATTTTGTTTTCTTCAACGCCCTGTATCTTGAAAATGGATGGCGTTACAAAAATTTTTTATAAAACAAACCCCAATTATTTTTCAGTTTTTTACCTATTCTAGTGACGGTGTTACCTTTTTTGAAAAATATGTATAAAATTGTATCAAAAAACGAAACAAAAACCGAAAAAATGCGGTTTTTTATTTTTAAAGGTACGTTCCACCAATTTTAAAAATTTGAAAAAATTCAGGGTGAAACATTGTGCAAAAATACACGTTATATATTTTTTTCGTGAAAAGGAATATCTTAGTTATTTTTTTATACTCATTTAAAATTTTAAAATCGTTATAAAATTTAAATTTCCCGCCAAAAATTAAAAAAAAAGTTTTTTCGGACAGAACTTTTTAAAGCTTACAACTTTTTTATTTAAAGTTTTTCGCTAGTTCTCGATGATATAAAAAATAAAAACCTAAAAACCCTAATTAGGCTCTAGGTGGGTCACATGACCACCTAGGGGGCTAAAAATTTCAGAAAGTTAGTTTCACTATATATGCTAAACGGTGAACGATATGGAAATTGAATCGAGTTGGGGGCACTTTTCATCATCTTACCCGGCTAGACCCTTTGTGATCTCTTACGGTCTACAAATAGAGATCGTGATTACCAAAAAAAAAATAAAATAGAAAGTTTACAAAATATACCTTGTTTATCAGTCCTGATTTTTATTGGTGGTTGTTAAGTCCAAAGAAGCGCGATTTCACTTCACTAAAGTCACTTAATTGATACAACAAAAGTACATCAGGTTACCCATAGTTCATTAAAAAAACTCCATAGTTCATTAAAAAAACTCCATAGTTCATAAAAAAAAAACTTTAATAGAAAAATTCAGCATTGTCAAAATAAATTAGCACGTACTTGAACAAAAATATTAAAAAAAAAGAATTTGTTATCTAGTTCATTAACGGAACAAAAAATACTAGCACACTTTAGGCTTTAACTAGGGTGTTGAACTAGTAACATCAAAAGAAAACTTCTTAACTTCTGCTTGCATGTAAAGAAATATGGTACCAATAGATGTACAAAAATATCGCGTTCGCTTAAAAACAGCTGAACGCCGTGGCCTGCAGATTGCTTAAGCCATACTGGCACAAAACACTAACTAAACACAAAATCTTCTGCAATAAAATTGCAAAAACTTACCTGGAACTTCACTGTTAATTTTGCCGGTAACCGCATCTCTCGGCCTGAGGCACCGGCAAGTTCATGACTTGTCGATAGCTCTCTCTACTGAACTAAACTCGATGACAGCCTTAATGGAACTTACTTTCCAATCTCCCCAAACTCTAATCTCTAAAATTCAACTCCCTCTCTAGAAATCATTCAATATTCCTACCAACAATTCAACGACCAATTAACCGACTTGACACTCAATCAATTAAACTTGTGTCCAATAAAAAATTGCAAATCACGCTCTGGGTTAAGTCCTCTAACGCATACCAAAACAGCTCGACCAATCACCAAAAGAATCAAACAAGCAGATCTGAACATTTCGTTCAACCTACTTTTCCCATCAATTCTGCTTACCCAGAAAAAAAAGACACCTGCAACCCGCTGGACACTTCATAGCTCTTAACGTTATAAAATAAACAAGTCAGGGGCACTTATCGACATTCCAGCTCAAACATAAACACTTTCCAGAATCTCGGTCTCAAAAAGTCGTTAAATTCTTTTGATACTTAGCCGAAAACACACAACGTACTCTTTATCGGTATTTGGGACGGCAATGAAAAATATCATGGATCGTGGGAATCAAGAATGAATTACGTAATACGAAAGATCTGCTGGAAACTTACGATTCTTTGATAAAAAAAAATATGAATTTATACCAGGGGCGTACTATAGATATGGTCTTAAACACAAACAAATTAAGAGATAATGGGGATGGTCAGTGATTTGAAAATACTAGTGACCTTTGCAGCCGTTACAAAATAAATCAATTAGTGATGGTTCGGTGAACTAATTTATAACAACAGAACATACCATTTGCTTTTAAAAGCCAATAAAAGACGGAAAAGACCTATTGTATAAAATCCGCCAATCAGAAATGACGTGGTCTCGAAAGAGTATTCAAAAAGGAACAGATTTGCAGAACATTGGCAGGCGACTTTGCAGTGAAATGATGGACAATCTTAAATACTGGAATGAACCAGAACCAGAAAATGTTTCATTATACTCACTTCACAAAAGAAGTATCTGACAAAATTATAACAAATAATATTAATTCAAAGAAAGCATCTGAGTTTGACTTTATCACTGGAGAAGAACTGTAACAAAAAAGAAAAACTTGTGTTGGAGTAAAAGTAAAGAGAATGATATACTCCAACAGAAGTAAGGTAAAAGAAAGAAACTAATGTGTAACTAAATGGGAACAAAAATGAAAATAAAAAGAAAATAGCTTCTCATTGGAGAGGCTGAACTCATAAAAATACTACTTTGCAATTTATAAAAATATTGGATGTTCAATCAGTTTAAAACCTACAGGGAAGTAATGATAATTCTTATCACTACGAACTGAGGACTTCATCCTCTCCAATGAGAAGCTATTTTATTTTTATTTTCATTTTTGTTCCCATTTAGTTACACATTAGTTTCTTTCTTTTACCTTACTTCTGTGGGAGTATATCATTCTCTTTACTTTTACTCCAACACAAGATTTTCTTTTTTTGTTACAGTTCTTCTCCAGTGATAAAGTCAAACTTAGATGCTTTCTTGAATTAATATTATTTGTTATAATTTTGTCAGATACTTCTTTTGGTGAAGTGAGTATAATGAAACATTTTCTGGTTCTGGTTCATTCCAGTATTTAAGATTGTCCATCATTTGCTTGCAAATGTTCTGCAAACATTTTGCTTTTGACAGTTTTCACAGTTGATTACCGGGAGTGTGTAGAGAAACATACTGCAGTCGGTCAAGCGAAACGTAGAACAGGGGTTACTGAGGGGGTGTCAAAGTTGCTTTCCTACGAAGGTAATTAAATCCATTTACTAAGGCTGAAAATCAGTACACACATTCTAAATTAAATATAAATATAAAAGTTATTATAGTCGGTCAGCTCTATGACGGGACAGAGCCGGTCGGTCGGCCCCAATAGTCGATTGAGGAAATGAAGCATATTGGCTCGCAATTTTTTCGTCCAGCATGGATTTACTTGAAATTTTCGCAGAAGGTAGGGAATAGTCCAAGGATCATTTTTCATATCATGCCGCTATCATACGCTAAAAGATTGGAGGTGGTTGCCACCCCATCTCGGGAGTGGGAATTTTTTATTACATTTTAACCATGTAATTCAATGGAAAAAGTGGTGAATCTAAGAAAAACATGTTTTTTTCCTTTTTTCGTAAAACTAATATTTTTCGAGTTAAAATAACAGTTGAACTTCGTAAATAACAGTTTTTCGACGAAAAAATCGACTTATTTAGAGGGTTTTTTGAGAATACCTCGAAAAATATGCATTTTATCAAAAAAACTGTACAAATCAAAATTGTATCTTTTAGCAACACAAACCAAATTCTTTTCCAATAATATCTTTAAGACCAACACAAACCGAGATACGGTATGTTAAAAGTTAGCTTTTTTCGTCAAATGCATAATTTGAAATATTCAAAGCCAAATGATGGAAAAAATTTATATTTTTTGAAGAAAACTTAAATAATCTTTTTCCAGGTATACAATTAGATCTTTCAAAAAAAATAATAAAAAGTCTCTAGCATGAAAATTAAGCGACTTATAATCAAAAAAATGTCGGTACCTGCTTTTCTCTACGAAAAAATCAGTGAAAACAACCCCCTAACTACCTTCCTAATTCAAAATTGGTCTTCACCTTTGTGTAGTTCCTTTTACATTATTTATATTATCAATACACTCAAGGAGATTGACCTATTTAAAATGCCTAATTTTGGAAAACTTGGAGTTTAAAGAAAAATTGATTTTTTGCAATTTGGTATTTTTCACCTTTTACTTCAAAATATCTCCGAATATACTGAAGATACGAAAAAAATTATAAACTACTAAATTGTAGATTTTTTAACAACTAAAATTTCCCGGTGCATAGATTTTCATTGCAGTGAACATTTAGCCATATATAGCTGTTTAAAACCTCTATTTACCAGCAAACACCCCCTAATTCGAGCCTTAAACCCGCCCCAATTAAAATCTAAGGGATTTTACTAAATTTAATTTACACAGTCTTATATCTCTTTAAAAATCCTACAAAATCATTTTTGAAGAAACTTTTTATCGCCAAAAATATATAGAATATTTTTCAAGGTATTCTCAAAAAACCCTCTAAAAAAGTCGATTTTTCGTCAAAAAACTGCTATTTTCAAGCGCGAATAACTCGAAAAATATTAGTTTTACGAAGAAAATGTAAAATACATTTTTTTCTTAGAATCACTTTTTCCATCGAAATACATAGTTAAAATGTAATAAAAAATTCCCACCCCCGAGATGGGGTGGCAACCACCCCCTAGGTTTTAGCGTATGATAGCGGCATGATATAGAAAATGATCCCTGGACTATTCCCTACCTTCTGTGAAAATTTCAAGTACATCCATATTGGACGAACAAATTGCGAGCTAAAATGCTTCATTTCCTCAATGGATTATTGGGGCCGACCGACCGGCTCTTTCCCGTCATACAGCTGACCGACTATAATAACTTTCATTTATATTTAATTTAGAATGTGTGTACTGATTTTCAGTCTTAGTAAATATATTTAATTAAATTCGTAGGAAAGCAACTTTAATACCCTCTCAGTAATCCCTGTTCTACGTTTCTCTTGACCGACCGCAGTATGTTTCTCTACACACTGACAGTAAACAACTGTGAAAATCTAGCTTTAGTAAATTCAAAGAGATTTTTCAACTCTGCCTCTTAAATAAAAATAAATAAATTTATTTAAATGCAACTTTACCAAAACTTTGAAGACACAAATATACTCTCAAAATCTTAAAACATTTTAATTTCAATTTAATATGTCTGTGTACATAAACTACTAACCACTCATCAAAGGTAATAAATAATTAACCGCGTAATCTGACATACCTGTTGATTCTAAAGAGCTTCGCAGAAGGCAACTCGTCTTATTTATTTTTCTCATAACCGCCAGATTTCGGAATCACCGTATTTAACTTGGCAAAGTTCTAAACTATCCAAGTGCCATTGGGCTTTATAATTAACTCTAACTCTTCACCATACTGATCTAACTCTTCATCCAACTAATCGACTCTCAGAATAAACCCTCGGCCGGACAGAGGTGTCCCCTTGGGTTTACAACTTAGAGGGTTGAATGATTAAACATATATTTAGTATTTAAGCTTTAGCTCTAAGCTAGACGATTACAAGATTGTGTACATAACACTACTTTAATGCAACTTAAAATTAATCGACGTAACGAGCATGAATAACTGAAAAGGGCTTAAATTTTATTGTAACCTAGGAATAGTTTGTACGTTGTAAAACCAGGACATGTTAATGAAACAGTAGGTACATTCCAGTGTCGTTCGAACCTTCGAATTAAAGGCAAGTATTAAATAAGGACCTATATAATAGTATGTAGTTACGAAGACCTATTACCTAGTTACAAATGTCAAATAGATAAAAGTTCTCAGGGCAAAATAGATTAGAAGTAATTTAGTAAATATAGAACGCCGTGATTTTGATATTAATTTAAAAAAAATCAATATCTTGACGTTTATTGAGAAAAGTTAGAACTAATGGTAGGGGAGCCGAAGCGGAGATTTTTGCAGTTACTCGAACGCATCAGATTATTACATGGGGAGAAACCTTGTACCCTGAAAATATACCTCTACACGTATTGGCTCTTAATGCAGGGGAGTTCGTTAAGGGGGCCGAAAAAAATCTATCCTTAGCAAAACCTTAAGATAAGGTAAGTTACGTACATGCAAACCTGTGGATATTTCAAAAATCTGACGATTTGAGCGGGGCGTAAGGAAATGGGTGAGTCCCAAAGTTTCACAAGAAAAAGCGAATATTTCGCGAATAGAATGACAGATCTAAAAACTAAAAAATACTCTTTTCAAAAATCTATCGAATGACACCAAACACGACTTCCCGTGGAGAGGGGTGGGGGGTAAATTTAATATTTTAAATACGAATCCCGCGATATTTCGCGAAATAAACATCAGATCGAAAAACTGAAAAAATACACTTATTCAATATTTTTGAAAAATTTATCGAATGGCACCAAACACGACCCCCCACGGAGGTGGGGTGGGGGGTTGCTTCAAAATCTTAAATGGGAGGCCCATTTTTTTGCAGATTTGGATTCCTTGCGTAACAATAAGTAACTTTTATTCGAAACATTTTTTCGAATTATGGATATCTATAATCTAAAAGAACGATTGTTAGAAATGGAAAATTAAATTAAAAATGGACAAGTCCCCACTAAAATTGAAAACTTTACTTAACTTCTTTTGGTTTCTGGACCTACTTTTCACAACCCAATAGGTCCCCAAAGCGCTCGAGTGACTGCATATTTAGCATACTTTGCTCCCTTACCATAAAGTTCACAGTTCTTTTATCAGTTTTTAAAAGCTCTACAATAAAGTTGTTTTTTAATTAAAACGAACGAATTATTGTTTTATAAGGGACTACAATAGAAGAAGATCTAATAGTGACTAGTCAACTTTTTACTTTCCCAAACCATCCTCTTATCCATAATGCGAGGGTATAAGAAAAATAATACGCTTAAGAAAATTTATTCTTTATTCCCTTCCTTTTATCTTATCAGGGTGACGGACTTGGGCTAGCTATTTTAATTTCCATTCACTCATCTCTTCCATTCTTTTCCATTTCCTGTATTATTTTCAATTTCTCGAATGATTTTTTTTAACTTTTCCCGCCTCTACTACTTGCTGTATCCATTTTTTTAGTCTGCCTCTTTTTGTTTTTACGATGTTCTTTGCTTCGTAGACTTTTCTTGTAATTCTATTGTGTTCCATCCTCATCAAATTCCCATACCAGTTCATTTGTCTCTTTGCTATTTTATTCATTACTGGTTCTTGTTTGGCGATTCTCCTAATAGTCTCGTTGCTTAATCTATCCCATTTTGTCTTTTCAACTATCCTTCTTAGGTGTATCATCTCCACTACATTCTTTATACTGCTCTTATATTTTTCCAGAATTGTCCAGTTTTCCTCTCTTGCATAGAGCACAGTCAATATCACTATTTTGTTATACAGTGCATTCACAAAGTGTGGAAACAGGCTATTATCTCATGACTTAATTATTTTCAGAGTTATAGCTCTGACAGGTTAATATTTCTTTTTAAATTATGATTTTTTGACGTATATCCCATAATAGTGACGTCATCGATTTGGGCGTGATGACGTCATCGATGATTTTTTAAATGGGAACTGGGGTCGTGTGGTAGCTCATTTGAAAAGTGATTCAATTCTCTATTCAGTAATATTAGCGGTATGTGGTTTACTGTCGTGATTGATATGAAATGAAAAGCTTTTCTGTGTATTAAAGTTTATTATATTGAAACAATAATTAAAGTATTATTAAATATTATTATTTTGTTGAGTCACAATGTGACAACAGCAAATTGACAATATTTGGTTGTCGTTATTTCTGTTTTCTTTCAAGTGTCAATAAATACATATTGGTTCATTAATAATAATGTTCTATTTGTGATAAAATATAGACAATTAAATAGACAACCAAACAACATACCTTGTGTCTGGTAAATACAAAAAACCTATTTAGTATTTCAATGGTATTACCTCATAATTAACATTCTTTTAAAATCTTTTATAGCCAATAATTTGGCCAAAACTGTATACTATGAAAAAACAGAATCTCTTCAGATTGTTATCAGATGTTAAAAATATTATGATGTTAAGCGTTTTAAAGAATTCTTCAACTCATTTTTATCTTTTTTTATAATATAGCTTCATAATTTTACAACACCATATTTTTCGGCCAACTTTTGTGAATACTTTTCACTTTCTCAGCTATCATATTTTTATTTTGTTTCCTATCGACAAAGGTTTCCTATTTTACGACATCTTATTATAGAGCTTTAAGAACTTTATGATCGCCGACACCGAGCTACCGACCGATATTCAGGTTATTTTAATCTCATTTTAGATAAATACGATAAGTAATAAAATAGTATTGGGTATTTCGCAATATTCTATTCGGTAAAATACCATTAATTACAGTAATTAGGGCAAATTTTAACATTTTATTAGTTGTGTTGTACAAACTACTTATATGTTATGATTAAAATATGATCATATTGTCTTTCAGACCGAAAGATACCTAATTATGGGATATATAAGATTTTTAAAATATTTGAACTGCTCTACTAAAAAGTTGCTTAAAATGACATAGTGTAGTTTACTTCCGAGGTCCAGAAATATTATCAACAAAACTCTGATTTAAAAACAAATTTAATCGAATTGATTCATACTTTTGAATATATCATTAATTATTTATGAACAAAATTTTGTATCATTAACCAGGTACCTGACATATTCTTAGAAAATTTATAAAGGAATAAAACCAGCATTTTTGTATAAAACTTAGGTAAAGGATCCTTTTCTTGCTAGGAATGCATAAACGTAATAAGCAATTTACTTTGTAATACTAAGGCGATTTGACGGTTTCTAACTGTAGGCGTGGCATTCTTGAAAGTATATTAGCGGTAAGTGCAATATGCTAAGATATATGGGCGGCAACTGTAGCAGATACCGTCAAAACGCCATAGTATTTAACATTTGCCGCCAAATGGCTTAGTATTTTAAATGAAAAATGTAGACACCGCTAACAAAATTGCAATTTTATTTAAAATATAATGCTTCTACAACTCCAAAGACTTTGTAAATATATTCTAAATACTCTGTTCTACCTAGAAATACAAAAATCTCGTTTTCGATAAAAAATCAGTTACCGCCTTCGGGCTTAGTACGGCAGTATACCGGGTAGCCAAAAAATTATTTTTAAATTAAATTAATTGCCGCAAAAAAAGAATATAATATGTAATTTGTAATTTACTTAACTCAAAATACATTTTACTGCTGTCAGAAAAGAGAATAAAATGTTTATTTGACAAATAAACATTGCTTTTTGCTTCAATTAAATGTTCAAAATGCCAAGAGGCAGATGTGTGGCTTTTGACAATATTTAATTTAAGCGAAAAGCAATGTTTATTTATTAAATAAACATTTTCTTTATATTATGTGGCATCAGTAAAATATATTTTAAGTTAAATAAATTACATACATTCTTTTTTTGCGTCAATTATTTTAATTAAAAAAATATTTTTTGGCCACCCTGTATAAATAATGATGTTAATGTTTAATATTAGTGAATAGAGAATTGAATCACCTTTTAGGTGAGCAACCACAACGACCCCTATACCCATTTAAAAAAATCATCGATTACGTCATCACACCCAAATCGATAACGTCACTATTATGTACTATACGTCAAAAAATCATAATTTAAAAATAAAAATCGACCTGTCAGAGCTTTAACTCTGAAAATAATTATGTCATGAGATAATAGACCGTTTCCACACTTAATGACCGTATATTTTTATCATTGTCTCTCGTGTAAGTTCCTTTTTCACAGTATTGGGCTAACGGATAGTATAACGGATAAAAAAAAAATAATTAATAGATGGAGTGAATACATAAGAGAATTGTTTGAGGACAACAGAAATAACATTGACAAGGTAAATGGTGAAACGGGACCTGAAATCCTAAAATGTGAAGTAGAAATGGCACTTAGAAATTCCAAAACTGGAAAGGCAAATGGACCCGATGAGGTTCCTACTGAATTACTAAAGCTCTTGAATGATGAATCAATAGGTATAATATTGCACTTATTTAACACAGTATACAATACTGGTATTATACCTCAAGAGTGGCTGCTGTCTACATTCGTTACACTGCCAAAGAAATCCAATGCAAAAGAATGTTCAGAACATCGAACAATATCTTTAATGAGCCATCTACTAAAGATATTTCTAAAAATAATCCACAACGGAGTTTATCAAAAGTTGGAGTCAGATATTAGTAATACACAAATGGGGTTTAGAAAAGGACTAGGTACTCGAGAAGCTCTTTTCTGTTTGAATGTTCTTACACAAAGATGCCTAGACGTTAATCAAGAAGTACATGCATGTTTTATCGATTTTGAAAAAGCGTTTGACAGAGGGGGCCACGATAGGCTAAGAGACATTCTTGAAAGAAAAGACATAGATAATAAAGATCTGCGAATAATTCTCAACTTATATTGGAATCAGAAAGCTAACATCAAAATAGAAAACGAGATATCAAAAGCAATAGAAATACGTGGAGGGGTAAGACAGGGATGCATTTTGTCACCACTGCTATTTAATGTATATAGTAAAAGCATCTGTCAGGAAGCACTTTTGCAAGCAAATGAAGGAATCGTAATCAATGGAGAGGTTGTAAATAATATTCGATACGCAGACGACACTGTACTAGTTGCAAGAACAGTAGAAGAATTACAACGATTACTTACAAACATAAATATTGCTTGCAACAATTATGGCATAAACATTAATATCAAAAAAACCAAGTATATGGTCTTCAGTAAAATCATGACACAACCAGCACATATTAGTATAAACGGCATTCAAATTGAAAAAGTATCAAGTTATAAATACTTGGGAACTTTAATAAACGAAACTGGAGACCAAAACAATGAAATAAAAACACGTATCGAAATTGCCAGGGCCACCTTCATAAAGATGAGAAAATTCTTCTGCAACAGAGATATAAGCATCCCTCTACGATTAAGAATGCTAAGTGGCTACGTATTTAACACGCTATTATACGGTGTAGAGGCCTGGACTCTCAAACAGAACAACATAAAAAATATTGAAAGTTTCGAGATGTGGTGCTACCGTCGAATGCTGAAGATAAGTTGGGTTGAAAGAATCACAAATATTGAAGTAATACGAAGGATAGGAAGAGACCCAGAAACTTTATTAACGATAAAACGAAGAAAACTCGAGTATTTGGGTCACCTGATGAGAGGTGATAAATACGCATTACTTCAAAATATAATGCAAGGAAAAATAGAAGGAAAACGGAATCCAGGCCGTAGAAGAATGTCGTGGATGCGGAATTTGAGAGAGTGGTTTGGCTGCACCACTAATGAACTTTTTAGGTCAGCTGTAAACAAAGTCAGGGTAGCCTTGATGATTTCCAATCTCCGATAGGAGTGGCACAAGAAGAAGAAGATAGTATAGCTTGTTTGATTTGTTTGCTTCATTTGGTATTTTCCAGTCTATTTTCCCTCGTTAGTAATTATGCTTCCCAGGTATGCGTAAGTTGTAACTATTTCCGAGTTTTTACATTTTATCTTATATTTCATTATCTTCCTATTCTCTTCCAATTAAATTCTTCCGATCTTTCCCCTGTTACTTGTACCCTACCTTTTACCTATTTGTAAGTACTTTCTCTAATTTTTGTCAATATATTTGTTATACAGTAATGAACACGTTAATAACCGGCAAAATAAAGCAAAAGATGAAAAACATAGTAAGTTGTGAGATAAAACAGATGAAACTGTTGAGGTGGGACCGAACGTAGGCTCAAACCGTCGATCGCAAATCCACTAAACTTGTCAATCGAATGCGCCTCTGCCAACTGAGTCGTCGTGACCGACTAATATACTAATACAAAACATAAAACTACATAATATACCAGGAAAAAACAAATGTTAAGTTTTTTTTGAAGTTATACTTCTTTACGGGCGTAATGACGTTGAATTTTTATATGGGAAAACCTAGCGACCGGGCGCATGCGCATTATAACTTTGTTCTGATTGGATGTTCAAATGACATGACAAAAATTATCCAATATGGCAGCTGTGGCACAGCTGTATGTGGGACTGTGGTTTGGTTATAATGTATGGTTGTTGCGTTTTAAAATTTGTAGGAAGAGAAACAACAAACAAAAAGTTAGTTAATGGTTATACTGCCTTTTTAAATAGTTTTCATATTATATTTTTGGACTTATTTACATAGAAGAGATGATTGTTGCATGCCAATGTGAAAGCCCATCAAACTGTGACTAGTATGTAGTGCCGCAGATCTCGCTTATTCAAAGCTAAAGAATCTTACACTGGTAAGTGTTTTATAAATAGTTGATCAAATTTTGTTATGATATTTGAACATAGCCACTTTGCACGATGCAAGTGATTGCGAAATTTATTAGTCGTTATACGGGCTCCGATATCTACCTATTTGAACCTGCCAAAATACCTACAGTCGGAAAAATGAAAGAATACCCATGAACGAACATATAAAACACCTTGTATTTTCCTGTCACTGTGTCACAAAGAAAATTGTCCAGTGCAAGTACATGTAACAATAATTATTACATGTACTTGCGCTGGCCAATTTTTTGTGTTACACCTTGAGAGGAAAATACAGCGTGTTTTATAGGTTCGTTCATGGGTATTCTTTCATTTTTCCTACTGTAAGTATGTAGTATGTAATAATTTTATTTACATAATTTGATTACCATCAAAATTTCTATCTAATATATTGTTTTCTTACTCTATGTTTTGTTGTATTTTTTCAATTCTAAATCATTTCAATTCAAAATCAAAATAATTTGATTTACATAAGTTAAAAATGTCAAAAGCGGACACCATCTCAAAAATCAGCAACCGAAAAGAGATTATCATGATGGGCGACTTCAATGCCAGAACTGGGTCAAAGATCAATGAAGACATTGTGGGAAGATTTGGCGAAGAAACTGTTAACAACAATGGAACAAGACTTGTGGGACTATGTGAAGCGTATTCCTTACGGATAACGAATGGATTTTTTCAACACAGATCCATCCATAAATACACATGGACGCAGCCAACCCGACAATTGAAATCGATTATAGATTACGTCATCATGAAGCAGAAATCATCAATTGTGACGAAAGATGTACGAGTCTATAGAGGTGCAGAATGTGGAACTGACCACTTTTTACTCAGAGCAGATCTATACTTTCCATATATCTTGAACAACAAAATTGAAGAGACCCAGGAAGAGATTACAGAAGAACACCCGCCTCAGTACAAATACAACATCGACGCACTGAAAGATAATTCAATCTCCTTTCTTTTTAAATTAAGACTGAGCCAAAAGATAACCAATACACAGTTTAACACAAGAACAGCAGATGAAAAATATGATCGGCTAAAAAAGTGCTTACATGAAGCTGCATTCGAAGCGTTAGGGGAAAAATCCTCAAATAACACTAATCACCCTTGGTTTACAGATTCTTTAAAAGAAAAGACGAGGGAAAAAAAAAGCATATCAAAAATGGCTCAGTACCAATTGCTCAGAAGACCGAAAAACCTACGCAAGAATAAGAATGGAAACAAAAAAAGAAGTGATTAAAACCAAAGAAAATATGTGGCTGAAGAAATGTGAAGAAATAGACACTCTTATGGGAGGAACAAAAAGCAGAGAAGCTTGGAGAACAATATCAAATACAAGACAAAACGTACAAGAAAGATGCCAGATATCCCTTATAAGTGTAAACGAGTGGGAAACATACTTTAGAAACCTATTGCAAGAGAATAGACAGGAATATGTAAGGCAAACCATCATCGCCCCAAACAACCTGGAACAACTAGAAGATATAACTATTCGAGAACTAGAACTAACGTTAAGAGAAATGAAAAACAATAAAGCTCCTGGTCCCGGAGGTATTCCAATTGAACTCATTAAGCACAGCACGACACAGGCAAAAGAAATTTTAGTTGAAATATTCAACGGATGCCTTTCAGGCAATAGTGGCGTGCCCTCTGAGTGGAAAAACTCCATAACTACCCCTATATACAAAAAGGGTGGTAGAAAAAATTGTAATAATTACAGAGGCATTAGTGTGACCAGCTCAGTTGGAAGACTGTACGGACGAATAATAAAGAAACGGATAGAAAAGGAGTGGCAAGATTCCGAAGAACAAAGTGGATTAAGGGCAGGTAGATCATGCACAGATAACATTTTCTGCATAAGGCAATTACTAGAAAAACGTTCTGCTAGAAATCTAGAAACTCACATGGTATTTGTAGACTTAAAAAAAGCATACGATACCGTTCCCAGAGAAAAAATGTTTGAGGTATTACAACAAACCACTTTAAATAGAAAATACATCCAAACAATAAAAGATCTCTATGCTAATGCAACAACAGCAATTAAAATTGGAACGAAACTTTCAAATACCTTTGAAACTTCGAAAGGCCTTTTGCAGGGATGCTGTCTGTCGCCCACTTTATTTAAAATTTACCTTACACATGTGTTAAAATATTGGACTAGGAAATGCTAAACAATGGGGATACCAGTAGGAGATTCTTATTTGTATACGTTGCTATTTGCTGACGACCAAGTTGTGATTGCTGCTGATAAAGATGACGCCAGTTACATGATTAGAAAATTGAAAGAGGAGTACCAAAAATGGGGTTTGGAAATGAGCATGGAGAAAACTGAATACCTTGTAGTCGGAGGTGATACTGAAGACTTAGAATTAGAAGGGGAATACATAAAAGGATGTGATGAATTTAAATATCTAGGTTCAATTTTTGACAAAAACTCCACATGCGATCAAGATATAGAATATCGAATAAGTCAAGGAAGAAAAGCTATAAAACAGCTAAATGGCATTTGGTGGAGTACAGGACTGCAAAATCAGACAAAGAAAAAAATCTACCAAACTATCGTGGAAGGAATTGTCCTGTACAACTCGGAAGTGTGGGAAGTAAAAGACCGACAAAATAAAAGAATTCAAGCTTTAGAAATGGACGCGCTTAGAAGAAGCTGCAGAATATCTAAACTGCAGCATATCCCAAACGAAGAAATAAAAGAAAGAATGGAAGTAGAAAAGGATATTATAGACAGAATAGAACAAAAAAGATTAATATGGTACGGGCATGTCCAGAGAATGGGACCAACAAGATGGCCCAAGAAAATGATCCAGTATGTACCACCCGAGAGAAGAAAAAGAGGCAGACCGAAGAGAACATGGATACAAGATGTAGAGAAAGCAATGAACAGTAGACAACTCAACGAGGAAGATATTCGTGACCGAAAAGCATGGCGAATAGGATGCGGGAAACGGCGAATGCTGTAGAACACCCGATATATATATAAAAATGTCAAAAGTTTAATCCGTTTAGTTAGTCGATCTTCGCACATAATGACAAGCTGTCTCTGTGGCGTAGTTTTAATGCGAGTGAACCCCAATACAACGCAAATACCAGCCGCGTGGTAAGTTGGTTCGAATCCCAATAGAAACTTTTTTTTTATACATTTCATGATTGTAAGTATATTTATTATATAATTTTATTTTCAGAAAATACGTATTTAGTTAAAAATTTTTCCGACAATTAATGTTCAGAAATCATTTGTGGCATTTTTAATGTGTTTGTGTGTGTTTATTTCTTTTATTATTTTAATTTTTGGCACTGTTTTAATAAAACTGTTTGAGAAGTAGTAAGTATAAATTAGTTTAATATTTAAATAAAATATAAATAAAAAGTATATTAATTTCGTTTATAATCATATAATCATATAATAGAAGTATAACTTCTTACGTGCGTACAAAGTACACACACATTCTTTTTTAAATATGTGTCATTTTTGTTTGTTTTACATTTTTAGCTTTCTTTCAAGAACCTCAGCTTCACATTTAAGTAAAATTCGAGGGACATCCATAAAAATGTCACCATTATTTTTGCACAATAATATTATAATATTCAACGAACATGTGATGATGGCTATTACTCACGATGATGAAGTCAGCCGAAGGCGAGTATCGTAATTCATCAGAGCGAATAATAGCCATTACATGCGAGTAGAACCCTATACTTTTTCTACGACCTTTCTTATTTTAATCAGATTTTAATCGAGATTGAAATCATAATTTACAAAAATAAATGCTGCTTACCAATATTACGCTGTATGCGTAATATTTTGGATAACTAATATTATGGGATAATTGGATAACTAATATTAGCAAATGCTGTCTTATGTATTCTAAAATTACAAAAAGAAATGGTCTATTAGGTTAGACAATTAACCCGGCACCTGCCACGTGGCTTTGCAAGGCGCCAACTGCCACCTGTGATCTACTTGTTTAAAAAATAAAATAATGTGTCGGGTAATATAAGAATATAAAAAAACATGTTTTATTAACTTATTAGCCACTAATATGTTATAAAAGTTAAAAAATAAAATGAAAAAGGTGTTATAATCAAATTGGCAAGTACCAAGCCGTAATAAATGAAATCAAGTAAAATATCTAAAAAAATTAAGATTTCGTGAGTGTAGAGTCTATATTAACCCATTAGCGCCGAGATTAATAAATTGTTGATTTTGTATTATTTTTTGCAATATTAATAATGAACTGTGTTTAAATTATAAAAAACTTTATAAAATATTTTTTCTGAGATATTTCATTTCTGAGATATTAAGTGTTGCCTTAAAGCAACGCTAGGCCCTTACACTACCTAGTTTTTGTTGAAAATAATAATCCAAAAACTTAAAGCATTTGGGATACAGTAAAGTAGGCAATAAATCAAAAATATATATTTATTCATAAAAAAATGTAATTCGATGTTATTAATTATAAAAATTTACACTATCGAGAGTGAAACGGTATAAAACAAGAAGTGCATAGTCCAATATCACATTTTAAACACATTGTTCTAACGATATATTTACATGTTTTAGACGCACATCTTCTCTTTTTCCCACCTGGAATGTACTGTATCAAATGATTGATGGTGTCAGGAGCGTCATTTGAAATTTTGATAGGGGGGGGGCAAGCATTATATATACAATACATTATATATGCAAACATAATACAAAATTGATCTATTTTTTGTAAATTTCAGTCATTTTCAGGGTCAGGGGGGCAAATGCCCCCCTGACCCTATAAAATGACGCCCCAGGATGGTGTCCAAAAGAATGTCATCCGATATTCGGCTGTCGACAGATGCTGTCAAGAAAGCCGACGGTCTTCCACTTCCTTTACTAAGTACACGATACTTCGCTAAACTTGTGCTTACAATCTCTCTTATATAATCTAATTGCGATACCTTTTCTCTGCCAGTTTTATTATACAATATCCAACTATTTTGTAATGCAACATCGAGCATCCACGTAAAAATTGACCAGTACCATTTTTTACCACGAATACTGATCCGGTAGCAACTTACATTCTGATCCATTTGGTCAGTTCCTCCCATAAATATATTATACTTGGCGATCAATTTCGGTCTAGAAACCAGTATGTTTCGTTTGAGTTTCTGAGAAAATCTTACTTGACCTACTTCTTGAGTGCCGCAGGATGATGAAATCATTGTTACTGATGCATTATCCATCCACCGGACATATAATTGTCCATCATTTCGTTCAATAGCTGTTTCAAAATAACCTCGAACTTTTTTCAGAAACTCATTTTTAGGAGTTAACGGACATCCTCTGGGAACTCGGTTTTCGCGAATGGTTCATATTAATTCTCGTCAGTGTCTACATTATTTGTATCTGGAGGTTCTACAAAAATATCGCCACCTAGTTCATCATTATAAATTATAGCAAGCGAAAATCCTCGTCTAGAGTCTAGAACAAAAATGATAAAATTTAAAATATAGGTAGTACAAGCGCCTAGCGTTGTTTTAAGGCAACGGCTGGATTACAACAGGCACTGACAAGTAGTTATTGATCAATTCATATAAATTATTTAAAATATGTTTTGTTAGAAGTGTAATCAACACAAATTTAACATATATAAATAATAAGTTTAATTTATATCGAAATTATGGTACTTATTCAAATCGAATGTCCATTATTTTCACGTTCTAATATTATACTCAACTTCAAATGCACCAAACTAACAAACAGTTCTTAACACCGCAAATAGATACGCATAACCGAGTGTGAGCGATTATGGTTGATGGAATTTGCAAGGTCACACCTCTTTTTTGACTGTCTTATGACTTCAAGCTCCCCCCAAATACAGGCATGTCTGCCGTTGCTTTAAAGCAACGCACGGCGCTAATGGGTTAATTAAATCAGTTATTTCAATAAAAAATGTAAATTTGACCTGTTTATCAAAAATACAAAAAAAATTAAAACTTAAAGTGTCAGATGCTGACACCCCAATTCGACTTTAGAGCTATAAGTTCAGAATGACACTAAATAACCACTTCAAACACTAACACATCTATGCTATATAATATTATAGAAAGCTACTATGACGCACAGCTCGGTTACCAAACTTGAAATACCAAAGATTTGATAAAAATGTGTTATGGGGTGCTGGTAGCACCCCACGTGGCAGGTGCCGGGTTAAAAGCACAAATTTGTACTTACTCTCGATGTAGATGTCCAATAAATAGGAAATGGCTATTATGGGTGGACGTATTTTATAAAGTTATAATGTACATTTTTTACATTTAACTATATTTAATATAATAATATACAGGGTGTCCCGAAAAGATTGGTCATAAATTATACCACGCATTCTGGAGCCAAAAATAGTTCGATTGAAGCTACCTTACTTTAGTACAAATGTGCTCCTAAAAAAAGTTACAGCCCTTTGAAATTACAAAATGAAAATCGATTTTTTTTTTAAAATGGACATGTAACATTCTTATGGCAGGATAATCTTAAGACAAAATTATAGTGAGATTTGTCCACCCCATAATAATTTTATGGGGGTTTTGATCCCTTAAATCCCTCCAAACTTTTGTGTACGTTCCAATTAATTCATTATTGTAGTACCTTTAGTTAAACACGGAGTTTTTAAAGCTTTTTTGCGTCTCACTATTTTTCCGATAAGCGAGTTTTTATTGAGATGCGGCTTCTTTTTTAATATATTTACATAAAATTATTATGCGAGTTTTGTTCCTTTAAACCCCCCAAATGTTTATGTACGTTCCAAGTAAACTATTATTGTGGTACCATTAGTTAAACACAGTGTTTTAAAACTTTTTTGCCTCTTAGTCATTTTTTGATAAGTCACCTTTTATCGAGATGTGGCTTCTTTTTCAAAATATACCTAAAAATGTAAATTATAAATACATTTTCAGATTTTTAACAGGTCTCTATAATCGTACTTAACCATATACAAATATGTGGTGGTTTTGATAAACATTCGAAATATCTCAATAAACACTGGCTTATCGAAAAAGTCATAAGAGGCAAAATGTTTTAAAAACGGTGGGTTTAACTAATGGTGCCACACTAATGATTAAATTGGAACGTACACAAAAGTTTGGTGGTGTTTAAGGGAACAAAACCCCCATAAAACTTTTATGGGGTACACAAATTTCACTTTAATTTTTATTTAAGATGCTGCTGCCATAAGAATGTCACATGTCCATTTTAAATGAAAAACCTTTAAGAGTTTTCGATATATGAAAAAACAAAAGAATGTGTGTGTACTTGTACGCACGTAGGAAGTTATACTTCTATTATATGATTTCAACGAAATCAATATATGTACTTTAAACAGTTTATTTATATTTTATTTAAATATTAAACTAATTTGAATACTTACTACTTTCCAAAATTTTTTATTAAAACAATACCTACCAAAAATTAAAAAAATAAAAGAATAAAACACACGCAAACACATTGAAACATGAAACAAAGAAACGATTTCTGAATAATTGTTGAGAAAATTTTAACTAAATACGTATTTTCTGAAAAAAATATAATAAATTTACTTACAATCATAAAATGTATAAAAAAATTAAAAAAAATAAAAGTTTGCATTGGGAATTGAACCTGCGTCTATCAGGTTGTTAGATTATTTTGAACTCACCCCACGCAGAATTTAACTACCGAGACACGTGAATGAAGTGGGAAGATATAGCATCTAAACGTTTTAAAAATTTTTGACACTTGCTTATTCTCTTAGTTTAATCAAATAAGTTTGATTCTTGTGGAATTAAAATACAACAAAATATAAACTAAAAAGGCAATATATTAGATGAAGATTTTTGTTGGTAAATCAAAGCTTTACCTAGGTAGGTAAGTAGCTAGGTTAGCTAGGTAGGTACATTTTCCAAATAGGTATTTAATTTGTAATTTTTTATTACAATTGAAATATTTACAATAAGGTACGTACCTGTTGCTTTTAAGAACTATTTAAAAAGTCACTACAATAATTATAAACTTGCTTTTTGCCTCTGTCCTCACAACAATAAAAACTAATATACACAATATTTGTTTATGCATAATATCCGTTTGAACAAATATTGACAGATGATTTTAACACCCAATCCGATCCCGTATAACGTTTGAGCGACTAAAACCATACTGTCGGTGTGCGCATGCGCTCGGCAAAATAAAAATTCACCCTCGTGCCTAAAGAAGTAGGGTAAACTATACAGTGATTGGCCAGTTAAGAAGGTGGATGCAGTTAATTTAATTTTTTTTTAAATAAAATTTCACTTACAGACCCCGTAATATTATTTTTTGGTTTCTTCAGTTTATTCCTAAATGATTTTAAAAAATATTTTCGCCATTTAAAGCAATGTTTATTTGTAATTTTGAAACATTTTGTTATTTGTAAAATATTCAAAGATTGGCCACTAACTTTCAATTATTGGCCAGTTGAATACCAGTAATTGGCATAGGTAAATCATATTATTAAAACGATAGGTAGATACCTACCTAACTGTATGATGAAATTAATTTATTTTGGTATATTACATATTATTGTTAAGATAATATAAACAAAAATTTTCAAAGATTTTATTTATACAGCAACACAAGTCTTACAATAAAAAATTTTATCCTTATCTATTGAAGGACTAATTTTTATAATACACGAATTATGATACGTTCGGTTGCACTTGTAGCATCCGATACCTTTATTTGAATTTGTAATATTTTTCGTACAAATGAAACAAAGTTTGCCGACAGCTATTGGATTATAAACAAAGTCATTCTTTTGGGGTTCATCATCACTTTCAGAACTGCTGAATACTTTTCGTACGTGACGTTGAGGTATTTTTGTATTAGAGAGATATTGCTGAGTCTTTTTTGCACTTGCTGTATTACAGCACGCGTTATTTTGACAGTAGAGCATGCGCAGATGTGATATCTGGCTTACGCTGCGTTATTGGAAATACGGCCTGCTGTTATTACAGGAGTCGTTACGCTGTGCGGTATTCGTTGCGCTATTTTGTTTTCAGGTTATGTTTGTTGTTTATCTTTCATTTAAACCAAATTTATTCGTAATAATTTGCTAAAATGGGTACCTCAGACAGTAGCAAACGAATTAGATTTACGTCTGATGACGATTTGTGTTTATTAAAACAAGTTGACGTTAGTTCAGGAAAACATGAAGAGTGCAACAGGAAAATCTTTTATTTATAAGAACATTCAAGGATCATTTGTTTCTCTTACTCGATATTTGGAAGAAAATACAAACCTTTCTTCCATCTAAATTAAATTCTGGATTTTGAGGACAAATTAGATAAATAACTAATCTTAATTAAGCCGTAAAATACCGCAACCAAAATGTTGAGCAATATCTGCATTTATGAAACGTTTGAGAAATGTCAATTCTGTCAAAATAGCGCGGTGTAAATAGCGCAACGTAGGCTGTGTTAAATTTGCAATATCTCTCTATTATTGCTTAATCCGCTTGTCCCTGCTGCATTATCGTATTTGTTCAGGCGGTCAATGCCCAGTTTGGGTCTTTTACATTTAGTTTCATTTTTGTTTTCTTTCACTGTATCGTTTCTGCTTCCTTGTTTTGATGTTTTTCTCCCAATTTTTTTTGTAGCTTTTTCTTTTTGCTTGGATAATATTTCTGTTTTACGTGTTTCTTTTCTTTCCTCTTCTTGTTTTTTAATTGCCAATTTCTCCATCTGAATTATTTTCCGTCCTGAACTAGTTAAAACAACGGTAATCTTTGGCAATCCTTTTTTCCTTTTCTTTCTGGTGTTTTAGGCCAAATAACGAAATCTCGAATGCTTCTATTATTTTGGGTATTTTCTTTATTGTCATCTATAAATGATTCTTCAACTATAGGCACCTCCTGGGTTAAAATTTCTTGTGATATATCACTTGTCGGCACAGTTTCTTCTAAAAGTTAAGTTTCTTCTTTATTTTCCTTATTAGGTAATTTTTCTACAGATTTTTCCTGTGTTACATTTTCTTCTAATATATCATTTGTTTCCATAGTTTCTGGTAAAGGCTGAGTTTCTTTTTTTTTATTTTCCTGTATAAGTAATTCTTCTACATGCTCTTCCTGTGCTACATTTTTTTGTAATCCTTCACCTGTCTCCACAGTTTCTTCGAAATGATTGTCGCTTGATAAATGTTGGTTGCTTTTTTCCTCTCCATTTACATCTAGTCCAAAAAGTATATTTTCGTCGAAAATAATTTCCATATTTTCTATTTCTGTGTCCACTGCTCTACTGATTTCTAGGTTTTCTGAATCGTCACGAATTTCCGTATTAAGATGGCTATTGCTCTTTTCAAATTCTTTATATAACTTATACAACAAGATAAACTCATCATGACTTGCTTCGTCAAACTGATCAATTTTTTTGAATATGGCTATTCTCTCTTCGCCAACTATTTCCTTGAATTGATTGAAAGAGATAAACGAAATATTAGGTGAACCTTTTTTCTCTACGTTTGTATCTGAATATATCTTAGTTTCCCTTTTTGTTCCCAGACATTTGGTAAAGTCTATACCTGATGCGTTCCATGGATATAATCCACTTGCTTTAAACCCATTTTTTATAGTTTCAGCTTTTGCGTAGTCTTCTATGACACCTTTCAAGACTGGTGCAAATTTTTCTTTAGTCAGCATTTCATGGGGATTTTTTCTTCTAAATTCTAAAACTGCTTTTTTCCAACCTGTTTTTAACGGTTTGAATGCAGCAACATCTGCTGGTTGCATTAACCGTGTTGCGTTGGGATACAACGATATTAAAATTATTTGTAGTTCGGTACACAGTTGACTCAACTTTAGTGTTTGATGTGTAGAATGGCCGTCTACAAAAAGGATTATTGGAAAAGTAGTGCCATTTTTTTTAAATATGGATACAAAACATTACCAATGTACTCGTAAAATAACTCGACTTTCATCCAACCATTATCACTATGTCCAATTCCCCAAGAAGAAGGCACTGAATTAACTATAGAAGTCGGAAGTCTTTTGTACGGATAAATAAGCATCGGATCAGTTACTTGACCAGATGCAGAAAAGGTAAACATCACGGTGATATTCATTTTTGCTTGACCAGAATCGACCTCATAAACATTCCGTGCTCCACGAGGCGCAATAACTTTAAAATTTTTTGGGCACGGATAAAAACATGTTTCATCCCCATTAAAAATTCTAGTGGGGTCTTGCAGAATATAATCTAAATTTTTACTTTTTAAATATTCCTCGACTAAAGAAAACCATTTACAAACATCTCCTTCTGAAACAACTGAACTAGCCGAAGTAACTGCTTCTGGTGTTCGGTGAGTTAAAATTTCATGTCGCTTAAGAAAGCCTCGATACCAGCCTTCTCCAGGAAAATTGTCCTTAAATGGATTTTCACGTGGGTTTGAATCTAAAAATTCCTTAACAGAAGCTTGAATATCTATTTTCCTAACTGGAAATTCTTTTTTGTAACTTGTCAATATCCATTCTTCTAAAATGGCTTCCTCCTCCTTGGTCAAAATACTGCTTGGTCCCAAAGTTATCTTATTAGTAAACTTATCACTTTTTCTAAACTGAAGAGTTTGACGTGGTACTTTCAAAATCTGGGAAGCTTTTCTCTGTGACATCCCATTTTCGATGGCCTTCAACGCAAGCAATACATCTTCTTCGGCATATTTTTTTTCGTATTGTGCACCCTCCTTTACTTTGGGCATCTACAAAAAATATCTATGTACCTATGTGCCAATCACTAAACATAAAATATTATCAATAAAATGTATTTTTACAGTGAATGGCCAGGTGGCCAATAACTGTCTAATATAAAAAAATTACAACCAGTGATTGGCATAGATAATTTAATGAAAGCGAAGCATATTCATGCAATTATTGACTTAAATTTAGTCATTTTAAACATAATAAAATAACTTAAAACTATAAATTTTATGTAACAAGACATACCTTATAAAATATCCTTTCTTCCAATACTAGCGGTTTTTACGATTCTTAAGTATTTTTGATAAGAAATGTTCATACACAGAACACCATCTGATAGATCTGTCGATAAGTTTTTAAGGTTAGGTAGTGCAATAAAATGAAGTCAGATACTATTTGTACAGGGTTGCCTCTATCATAAAATAATAACAGTTGTTAGTGAATTTCGTTACATTCTTAAAATAATGTAAAAAACCGACAATGTGCCAATAGATGATGGTGGCCAATCACTGTATAGCTTACCCTATAACTTCAAAAATTGATTTTCATTTTGTAACTTCAAAGGGCTGTAACTTTTTTGTGCACTATTGTATATAGGTAAGTGAGGTTCAATCAACCTATTTTTGGCGCAAGAATCTGTGGTATAATTTATGACCAATATTTTCGGGACACCCTGTACAATATGGTATAACATACTTAGTACAAGGTAACTTTATAAAATAAACACAATATAACGTTATAAATTCCAGTAAACACAAACCCAATGCGCTAATGTCACTGTCACTAAAAATGATAAACGAAAAAATTCATAATAAACAAGGTATATACGTAAAAAATATACTGACCCATTGTTACAGTTGAAAATCCTTTAAAAAATGTTCAAAGTGAATTATTAATGTATATGACAACAATTATTATATTAAATAAATAAAAATTTTTAAAGGTCATTTTTATGCATCAGCGTTATTCGCGGTGTGCAAGTACTTGGAAGGGGAAACGAGAAACGACCCTGCGCGAGTCGCGGAGAAATATTGCAACTATCTTAAATAATTCATATTGTCAATTGAAATTGTCAAATTGACGTATATTTATACCTTCTGTCAGTGAAGCAGAAAAATTATATATTGCTCCACAATATTGATATGATATGCAGTTATTATATAAAGGTAAATTTAATTAATTTTATTTTGCTTGCAGTACTGCATTTTAATAACTGATTTTATTTACTACATACAATTGTTGACGTTTTCATAACATAACCTGAATCTTATTTTTTCTTCTTATTATTTTTTTGGACTATGGCCTTGACAACTATCCAGTAACCAGGACTAATATAATTGGCCAATATAATTAAAAGTGCGAATTTTAGTATAGAGCGTAGAAATAGGGGTCGCTTTGCCGAACTTGCACGGTCCCAATAGTATTATCATACTTGAATTGTATATTACCAATAAATGTTCACTTACTCATGATGTAGATAGTCAACATTATTAATTAAAAAACATCTTATTTTTCAACTATCGTAGAAAAAAGACAAAATTGTAAGAGCCGATAGTTGTACGCCTCTGACCAAAGTTTTCTTGGGTCAAAACAAAAGCAACCCTTATAGTATTTAACCTAACCTAGCCATATAACAACAGCAGCTATTCTGATTCTGGCTGATAATCACCATCTACGAAAATAGGATGACCTTATTTGCCATATACGTAATGGCGCGCTTCACATATTGCAAGCTTTACGCCGTTAGGCCGAATAAATTTCCCCAACACTTTTCCATTTCCGATTCCCTCCTGCGCTGTGGTCAAATGAAATTATTTCGTTTTGGACTTATGGGGGGGAACTGGGCTCTCGGCTTGACGCCAGAATTAGAGTTTGTGGCTATAAAAGCTTGGAATTTGTTCACCGCCACCTTAGTAATTGTTTCGCTGTCATCCTTTTCCGAAAAGACTTAATAAAAATCAAATTACACAGAACTAAAACTTAATATTTATACAGCATGATGTAAAAGTATGGAATAAATTCATTATTTCAGAAACAGACGACTTTAAAAAAATTTAAGTCACGTCAATTTTAATATTTGAATGCTATCAATTATTATATGTATTATAAATGTAGAGAATATTTCGGCCACAGTGTGGAGTCAAACATTGTAAAAGATTTGTTCAAAATTCGGTTCGAAGATGGCCAGAAAATGGCCAAAAAAGGCAGAAGATTCTTTTTACATGACTGAACAATTCTCTCCATCTTTGCCTGTCCCATTTTACTACATCTTGCACGCCACCTTGTTCCCCGATGATGTTGTTTCGTATTCTATCCCTTCTTGTCTTCCCTGCAATGGCTCTTAGTGTCGTCATTTCGCCTGTTCTTAACATGCTTTTGGTTTTATTGGTATCTTCTCTTGGTTCAATATCATAAGTCATAACAGGTCTGATGCAAGTTTTATAAATTCTAACTTTGCTGTCCATTCTCATAAATATGGATTATTCCAGACCACATCTCTCAAACTTTTGGACATGACTGCGGCCTTGTTTATTTGTCCTCTTAGGTCTCTGGCTGGGTCATGATAAGCGTAATAAGCAATGAAATAAATTACAATTCGAAGAGCCACCCACTAGCGTGGGAATAAAAGAATACACGCATTAAAATATATAATTTAATGACTAACTTTGTTCTTCTTCTTCAAGTGCCATCTTCGTTTCGAAGGTTGGCGATCATCAGGGCTATACGTATTTTCGAAACTGCTGACCGAAACAATCCGTTGTTGCTACAGCTATACCATTCCCGTAGATTCTTTAGCCAGGAGTTTCGTCTCCTTCCTATGGATCTTTTTAATGCTATCTTACCCTGCATAATTATTCGAAGCAGTTCATATCTGTCGCCTCTTGTAATGTGTCCCAAGTATTGCAGTTTTCGTTTTTTGATCGTAAATATAACTTCCTTTTCTTTATTCATCCTTCTCAAGACCTCGACGTTTGTGACTTTCTCCGTCCATGATATTCTCAAGATTCTGCGATGCATCCACAATTCAATTTCCTCTAATTTTTTGGTATCAGTATTTTTCAGTGTCCATGACCCCATTCCGTAAAACAGCACAGAAAGTACGTAACATCTCATCAGGCAAAGTTTCATTTCAAGGCTCAAATCTTTTCCACAGAACACTCTCTACATTTTAGTGAATATTTTGGCTTTTTCTATTCTTATTTTGATTTCTGCTGAGCTATCGTTGTCTTCATTTATTAAAGTGCCTAAATATTTGTATTTGCTAACTTGATCGATAATTTCATTGTGTAAATATAAATTTTGGACATTTCGTGTTGATTTCGATATTACCATAAATTTAGTTTTCTTTATGTTCAAAGATAGTCCATATTCTTCGCTGCAGTCTGCTATCTTATTCACCAATGTCTGTAGTTCTTCAAGTGTTTCTGCGATCAGAACGGTGTCATCGGCAAATCTCAGATTGTTTAATCTAACACCATTTATTTTAATACCTATGGAGTGCTCAGAGAGTGTTCTATTCATTACGTCTTCGGAATAGAGATTAAACAGGGGTGGTGACAGTATACACCCTTGTCTCACACCTCGCTTTATTTCAATTTCTTCAGTGGTATTATTCTCTACTCTCACTACTGCTTTCTGATTGTGGTACATATTTGCTATTAGTCGGATGTCTCGTTTATCTAAATTCTTTTCTTATAGGAGTCTGATTAGATGATCATGCCGCACTTTATCAAAGGCCTTGTTATAATCTATGAAACACATGAATACATCTTGATTTATGTCAAGACATTTTTGAGACGTAACGTTCAGTGCAAACAACGCCTCTCTTGTTCCGAGTCCATTTCGGAATCCAAACTGGGTATCATTGATGTCCATTTCCAGTTTTCTGTGTACCATAGTGTGTATAATTTTCAGGAATATTTTCAGTACATGGCTCATCAAACTGATTGTACGGTAATCACTACATTGTTTGGCATTCATCTTTTTTGGTATAATAACAAAGGTGGATAAAAGCCATTCTTGTGGTATTTTTCCTGATGTATAAATGCTATTGAAAAGTTCAACTAAAATGTTGATCGACTCTTCTTTTATTAGTCTAAGGATTTCCATTGGTATTTCATCTGGACCTGGGGCTTTACTGTTTTTCATTCTTTTTAGTGCGTACATGACTTCCTCTTTTGTTATTTCTGGACCTTCGTCTCCTTGTATGTTACTTAGTTCAGATTGTTGTCTATCATCTGCAAAGGTTTCTTCAACATAGTTTTTCCATGTCTTCAACTGTTCTTCTAGTTGTGTTATTATGTTTCCATTGGCATTATACAGGATATTTGGCTGCTTACGTTTTTGTGTACCTTTTCAAGTTCTTTCACTTTTTTATGCACATTAAAAATATCATGTTTTGCCTGCAATTGATCTATTTCTTCACATTTTCTTTTATAGAAATCTTCCTTTGCTATTCTGATTTCTTTTTTTGATTTCTTTCTGTATTTGTTTATACCTTTGTTCGTTTTTTTCCTTTCATTATTCTCCGATTGTCCATGAGAAAAAGGATTTTATCAGTCATCCATCTTTGCTTTATTTTTGGTTTTTCTTTAGTCAGAATTTTCTTCGGAGGACTTGTTATCGCCATTTTTAGGTTTTGTCATTTTTCATCTATGTTGTTCGTTGGCTGAGATGATTCTTTTTCATGAAGTATTTTCAAATTATTATTAATACATCTTTGCAGTTCCTCCTTTACCTCCAGGTTACATAAATTACTGACGTCTATCTGGTTTGCTCTTCTTTTCTGCTCCAATCTGTTTAGTTTAATACTCATTTGCGCTATTAGAGGGTTATGGTCTGAATAGACATCTGTGCCTGGGTAAGCCTTAACGGATTTTAAGGAGTTTCTGTATTGTTCGTTTATCAGTAAAAAATCAATCTGGTTTCGAATTATTCTTTGGCCATTGTCCTGGGGTGATTTCCACGTATAAAGTCTTCTCTTTGGTAAGTTGAAGAATGTATTAGATACAATCATGTTATTCTCCTGACAGAATTGAAGCAGTCTGTCACCTCGTTCATTTCTTTTACCGGGTCCGTATTAACCTGCATGTTTGCCACTTTTTCCTTTACCAATTTTTGAGTTAAAATCACCTAGAATTACGGTGATGTCTCGTGGTTTCGTCGATTTTAATACTTGATTGATTTCGTCGTATAATTGTTCAATTTCGTCCTCGGATTAATCTGCTGTAGGTGCATAGATTTGTATATTTAGTTTACTTGTGTTTGTTTGTAGTTGGAGAAATAAGAGCCGATCTGATACTGGAGTAAAATTAATGACCGACTGCATCATAGACTTAGATACGAAAACTGCTCCGCCATGTCTGTGTTGAGTACTACTGTTTCTGGAGTAATATGCTATGCCATTTTTTGTCGAAAAACTGCCAGAATTTGGCCACATTGCACTAACTTTGTTACTATTACGTAATTAAGATCTAGTCATTCACACCAGTCGGCAAAACACAAACACAATTGCACTTTTGCAATCAATATCTAGGGCATAAACTAAAAATGTTTTCGTTAGTACTAATAAACTTATTAATCATAAGCATTTGTGAAACGTGTATCTTTTAAACTATAAGCGAGATACACAATAATTATATAAAATAAGCGAGAGACTTCTTCTTCTTAAGGTACCTATCCGTTCCGGATGTTGGCGATCAGCATGGCTATCCTAACTTTGCTTGCTGCTATTCTGAACTGTCCGGTGGTCGATGTATTAAACCACTTTCTCAGGTTTTGAAGCCAAGATATTCTTCTTCTCCCTGGTCCTCTCTTTCCTAATACCTTGCCTTGAAGAATAAGTTGCAACAAGCCATATTTCTGTTCATTCCTCATAACATGGCCAAGATATTCTAGTTTGCGCTCTTTGATTGTGTTAATAATCTCGCATTCCTTGCCTATTCTACGTAGAACCTCAAAGTTAGTCACACGATCCACCCACGAAATTCTCAAAATGCGCCTGTAACACCACATCTCGAATGCCTCAAGTTTTCTCAAAGAAGCCTCGGAAAGTGTCCAGGCCTCTACTCCGTATAATAACGTAGAAAATACATAGCATCTGATGATAGGGTTTTTGGTATCAAGAGGTAAATCGTGGCTTCTGAAAGGAGACTTCATCATTATGAACGCTGATCTCGCTTTTCCTATGCGTTGTTTTATTTCACTTGAGTGATCCCACTGACTGATTATGTTGGTACCAAGGTATGTGTAGCTGTCGACCCTGTCAATTAATTGTTGGTTAACCAAAAGCTGTGTATTTAATATTTCGCGCTTACTGACTACCATGTACTTTGTTTTTTTCTTATTGAGATCAAGTCCGTATTCTCTCCTTATATCTGATATGCGCGACATTATTCTTTGTAAACCATCTAGACTGTCTGCAAAAACTACAGCGTCGTCGGCATATCTAATGTTGTTTAGACGCACTCCGTTGACTAATACGCCTTCCTGTAGTTCTCCCAGCGCTTGCTCGAAGATACATTCGGAGTATATATTAAACAGCACAGGGGACAGGATGCATCCTTGCCGCACTCCTCTATCTGTGGAGACTGCCTCTGTCAATTGGTCATCCACTTTAATATTGGCAGTTTGGTTGTAATACAAATTATATATGATTCTCAAGTCTCTATCATCTACTCCCGCTTCTTTCAAGATGTTTATGAGTTTATCATGTTTTACTTTATCAAACGCCTTTTTGTAGTCGATAAAACAAATATACACATCACAGTCAACATCCCTGCATCTTTGTATAAGCACTTGGACAGCGAATAGAGCCTCTCGGGTGCCTAAGGCATCGCGTAATCCAAACTGCGTCCATGATATCTGTTCTTCGCATTTTTTATATATTCTGCCGTGTATTACTTTTAGAAACGTTTTGAGTAAGTGGCTCATTAGGCTAATTGTTCTGTAGTCTTCACGTGTTTTGGCATTTACTTTTTTGGGTAAAGTTACGAAGGTCAACTTTAACCAGCTTTGGGGTATTTTTACAGTTACGTATATTTTGTTGAATACAGTTGTTATTCATTTTATTCCTTGTTCATCCATAAGTTTTAGGAATTCTACATAAAACTGGCCAGGCCGTACAGCTTTACCATCTTTAGTTGTTTTAATAGCTGACGTGACTTCTTCAATGGTAATTGGGGGTCATGTTTGGCATTCAGTGTCTTCAATGGTATTCTGCTTTCATCTGCAAAAGTTAATTCCACATATTTATTTCACGTGTCTAGCTTTTCTTCCACACTTAACAGTGGTTTGCCTTGGTTATCTACCAAACACCCAACTCTTCTAGGTTTGTATAAGCCTGCAGCTTCTTTAACTTTTTTGTGCATATTGAATGAATCGTGCTTACGTTGCAATTGCTGGATTTCCGCACACTGTTCTCTGAGTCGTGTATCCCTAGCTATTCTTATTGCTTTTTTGATCTCTTTATCTATTCTTTTTTTATAATGATATGTCCTGATCTTTGGACTTTCGCCTCTCTTCCATCATATCTAAAATCTCGTTTTTCATCCACGATTTCTTCTTTATTTTTGGTGGTTTGAGGAATTTCTCACGTATGTCTTGTGAGCAACTGTATGCAACTTTTCTATCTCCTGGTCCATTACATCCGATTGAATAACGGTATTCAAGTTGTTCTGTATATACCGTTTTACACTCTGTTCTGTGTTTTGGTCTTTTAATAGCCTGATGTCAAATTTTGGATTGACACTACGTCTAACCTTCTTTAGCCTGAGCTTAATTTTGCCAATCAGTGAGTTATGGTCTGACTTGATATCAGATCCTGGGTATGTCTTGACTGATGTTATGCTGTTACGGAATCTATTATTAATCATGATGTAATCTATTTGATTTCTCACTATGCGGCCTGGAGTGTCTTGAGGTGATTTCCATGTATATAATCTTCTGTAAGGGAGTTTGAAGTAAATATTAGTAATCACAAACTCTTCTTCTGCCACAAATTCACCCAGTCGGTCTCCTCGCTCATTTCTTTCTCCAAGACCAAATTGCCTTATGAATTCTCCCGATTGTCCCCTACCAATCTTGGCATTTAGATCACCAATAATCAAAGCTAAATCCATTTTGGGGAAGCATTTTAAGGTGTTGGATAGTTGATTATAAAATGCTTCAATTATCTCGTCCGGTTTGTCAGCTGTAGGGGCATATACCTGGATAATGTTAGTTGTAATTGGGTAGGTATTAAGTTGAAGGAGGAGTATTCTTTCTGATATAGGTACAAAATTGTTAACATGTCTGGCAGTTTTTGAAGATATTCTTCTTTAGCGGCGAATCGATTGAGGGTAAAATTGTACATTTACCGTGCGCCTGCGCACTTCTGACAGTATGTATGTATCTGTAACCGTGCAAATCAGTCATTAAAAGAATATATTAGTGGTTTTAGGAAATGTATTATTTATTATAATTCTTGTGTTTTTGGATTAATAAAATATTATGTAAGCATAACATTTTTACAGTACATGTCGCCGTGTTGTGTAATTATATCCGAAAGTTACATATCTATTTCTAGAGCCTCGATGGAGTAGTTAGAAATGCGTTAGCACTGAGATTGGAAGGTTGCGGGTTCAATTCCAGGCGATTTATATTTTTTTTTATTTTTGGTTGTTTTAATAAAAATTTTTTGAAAGTGGTAGATAAGAAAGTTAGTTTGATTTTTAAATAAAATACAAATTACCTTTTAAGTATATTTACTTCGTTTAAATTACCTATTATATAATAGAAGAATATCTTCTTACGTGCGTACATAGTACACACACATTCTTTTTTTTTATTTAAGATTATACCTAGAGATGCATCAAGTCAAACTAGTTTGATTTTACTCAACAAACTTGACTTGACTTTAAAATCAAACTTTTTGTATAAAAATGTTTGACTTGACTTGATTTCGATATCTTTAGGTTTGACTTGAATTCAAACATCTTCAAACAGTTTAAAAAGTTTGAATATTACGCAACGTGTTTATTTGTTCAGTGGTGGATCAACGGGGGAGTAATGGGTGGGGAGGGGTAGGGGAAATCCCCCCTCCCAACAAGGTCCAAAAAAATTTTTTTTGACAAATTTCAATAAACATAGAAATGTATTGGCTGATATGATATTTAAACCGCAGACAGACAAATAAAACCCAATAAACACGCCAGTTAGGATAATATTTATTAAGAAAGCTTATAGCGTCTTATAGTATGATACAATTGATCCAAATAATGGCATAAACTAGACATTCAAAGTGAAAGTTATCATCCAACGCCAAATTGTTCTATATGGTCCACATAATGTTCACAAAAAAGTCACACCATTTTGAGCGTCGGATTTGAAGAGGAGAGGGGAGAGAAATCGGTAAATTCGTAGTTTTTTACGATTTTCGTCAATATTTTTAAAACTATGCGGTTTAACATGAACAACCTTTTATACAAAAATGTTCTACATTCAATTTGAAATAAAAAAGGCCCAATGCATAATCCTTCTAAACTGAACGGTTCCAAAGTTACGGAGGTAGTATAATATAACTGGTCAAAAAAAGGCCTAATCCAAACATCCAAAGTAAGAGTCTTCCTCCAACACCAAATTGTTTTATATGGTCCACATATTGTTCAGTAAAAAGTTACACCATTTTGAGCGTCCGGTTTGGAGGGGAGATTGGGGAGAAATCGGTAAATTAGTAGTTTTTTTTAGGTTTTTCGTCAATATTTCTAAAACTATACTTTAGCGTAAACAACGTTCTGTACAAAATTATTCTAGATAAAATTTAAAACAAAAAAGGTCCTATATATAATTGTTATAATATCAACGCTTCCAGAGTTACGGACAGCGAAAAGTGGAGGTTTTCGATATTTTTTATATTTTTTGGGCAATTGATGATGATTGTGAGTGGTGAGGTTGACGTTTCTTCGTCGAAGGGCTTATCACTAACATGCCACTGAAATAGTAAATTTTATTTATAAAACACAATCCTGTTAAAGAAAATTTCTTTCATCAGTAATTATATTATAAATTGCCCAAAAAATATAAAATTTTTCGAAAACTTCCACTTTTCACCCTCCGTAACTCTGGAACCGTTGATTTTATAACAAATATGTATAGGACCTTTTTTGTTTTAAATTTTATGTAGAATCCTTTAGAAACCGCATAGTTTTAGAAATATTGAAGAAAAACGTAAAAAACTCCGAATTTACCGATTTATTCCCCCTCTGCCCCCCATAAACCCGAGGCTTAAGATGGTGTGACTTTTTTTTAACATTATTTGGACCATAATATAGAACAATTTGGTGTTGGAGGATAACTTTCAGGGCATTTTAATGAGTGGATCATGAAGAACATGTCAAATGACAGTAATCATGTTGGTTAGTAATAGCAGTCTGATTTTTGCATGAGAGTTTAATGAAAGGGTAACAAATCAATTGGTTGTTATATCCGACAACATACATGGGACGTTTTCGTAATCTGACGTTCCAAATTTTTAAACTATTCCACAATTAAAACTTCCACCGTTCCAGTGTTCCCGTACATCTAAGTTTGTCCGACTAAAATAGACACCGTTAAGCTATTAACAAATTTTCAGCTTGCTATTAATCACCTTTTTTTGGTACGCAGGATCCAGGTCTAATAACCCAATGATAAGTTTTGAATTTTAAAGAAATGCCAACGAATATACAGCACAGCAATACCTTTGTATTGTATTTTCGAGTGAACTAGCAGCTTGGTACCAGATGTTTTTTCGAATTGGCTCTAAGATAAATAAATGCCTTTTTTAATAAAAGAAAGTCATGAAAATTCCAAATCATTTAATTTTGAGCTGTCCATTGAGACACTATTGTGCTTGATCTGCTAAATACAAATTTTAAGATTTTTTCACTTGAATACTATTTTGTCCTATAGTAACATGAGCGGAGCGTGAGGGGGCAATATAATACAATCCAGGGGTTCTATGTCAAATATAAACGAAAGTTGAAAAGGTGGAAGATTGTGATTCGGTAGTTTTTTTTATTTAACTTAAAAAAACAATGTTACGTAATGCGTTGTTCGAACCATCCTACCCCCTCCCCGTGTAACGCGCCGTAACATTTTACATGACCCCCCCCCCCCCAACTTGCGTTACTTAATACTTGAACGCTCCCAAAGTAGATTAAATTAGACTTTCTATGATAAAAAACTATCCAACGAATTCTTTGTTTTAATCTAGTAACACGCAAATATGAAAAAAGCTATATGGATAAAACGAAACTTGCCAGCAAGCAGTTCTAAGCATTCAGGAATAATTTAAAGAAATTTAAATTTACGACCCTATTTTGATTATAATCGCTTCCTCTATTAAGTTACTTTTATGTGGCACTCATTGTATTATTATTTTTTGTATCTTAATTGGCAACTAACATGTCAATCTCTACAAAAAAGTATATTTACTAAATAAATTATTTTTCAAACTCCTTCAAACTAGTTTGACAAACAGTTTGAATTTTCAAACCTGTACGATTGACCAGTTTGACTTGACTTGAAATATTTGTCAGAAGGATTGGCTTGAGTTTGACTTGAAATTAAGTCAAACTCAAGTCAAGTTCAAACATTCAAGTCAAACTTGTGCAACTCTAATTATACCTACCCCATTTTCGTGTCTTCCATTAGGGTTACCTGAATAATATATGTAATGATCATTAATTTTACATTGCCCAGAGTTCGTCCATCTCATTTCACTTATTCCCATTATGTCTACTGATAGTCTATCCATCTCCTTGATTGCACTCTGCCGTGCTTAGCGAAAACGCCGTATCTGCAAAAATCTGAAAAAATTAGATTTATACATTTTTCCAACCCAAATGTGCATATCTATCTTATTTGCTTACTAAAAATGACGTAAGTTAAGACAAAATACATTTAACACAACGCATTTTATGCCGTATCTGCAAAAATGTTCATGGATACTTAGAATAAATGCGTCATCTGAAAAATACTTAGAAAAAACGCCGTATTTAAAGGTCACTTGCTGCGTTTATCCTAAGCAGGCACTAGATGCGGCGTTCTGCCTCAGCATTTGACAGATTTTTACAGCATGTGTAAAATTTTTAATAAGGTTAGTTTGTTGCCATTTTTCAACATGAACGGTTGTTTGATATAATTTTTTAAATATGTCAAATAGAAAATAGGACAAAGTTAATACAGCAGAAGGCTATTTTTCTTTATCAATAGAAAATCTAAACACATATTATGTTTGAGTTGTTGGTGATCAAGAAATAATGTGAGGTATAGCGGAGTTTCCTATGTGTATGAATATTGTTGTTAATGTTACGTTACATCAGGCATTTTAAACAGTGCAAATTTTATAAAGTTTGTTCGAAATAGGAATTTTGGTACGAAGTATTTTGATCGCCGTACGTCGTAGAATTTCCAAATAAAAAATGTGTTATAAAAGTACATAGTTAAATCAATGTATAATAATTAATAATTAAAAATAAACTTGATCGTAAATGTTAATCGTTTCTGGAATGTTTTTAATTTTAAAATTCAAGAAACGCCCCTTAGCGGCAAACTTATTAATTCCAAAATTATTTCCAACGCTTTTTTTATCCATTTTCATGACACACTTTTATAAAAAATGTTTTTTATTCTCCTATTCTCCTTTTTCATCGTTATATTGTATTTATTATACAGTAGACTTCCTCTATAACGAGAACTGAAATGGCAGACTAATTACCTCGTTATACGCGGATCTCGTTATAGCAGACAACAATTATATTGTGCATACATCATACATACCTATATCGTTGTCTAAAATATTAACTCTCTATTATATAGTGATGCCATTCGGAGCAATATAAGTTGCTAAATATTGTTTCTTGGACAATAAGGCTTCGCCATCATAAATTATAAATTTTTTTACAATATTCAGTATCGGCCAATAAATAAACAGAACAGGAAGAACTTTATTATAATTATAGGTAGGCGTGGATTTTTATTAAAGCACTACCCTCGATATCTTCAGTGGAGTCGGCTTCAACAGAAAACAGTGGAGGCATGTTGTCGAGTCGGCTAAAATCCACGAAGGGTTAGTAACGCAATGGAGTAGGGAGTATTAAGTACTACCCTGGAGAAGCGCACAGATGTTGGGAATGTATGTATACAGGTAGGTAGTTGGGCTATTTACTTATAGCCATTAGAGCGCTAAAAATAGATAAAGAATAATAAAGATACATATTTTACGATTTCATTTTTCGTCGTTATAGAAATGTTCAGTTCAATAGGAATTTTATGGGACATCTAGTGTACCTCGTTATAAGCGAAATCTCGTAATAACCGTGTTCGTTATAGAGAGAGCCTACTGTATTATAAAATAAGAAAATGCTTAGCGCAAACGCAGTACTGCATTCTTCCTAAGGAGGAAGAAGTTAATTTTTATGTAGTATACTTAGAATAAACGTAGTAACATGAGTTTTTAGAGTAAATAAAATATATTTTGCCAATCTTATGTATAAATATGAATTCTATGATATTTATTATGTATATAAAGTAGAAAACAAAAAAAAATTCTAAATAGTTTTCAACGGCTAGACATTTAAACAAAAACCGATTTTACTCAAATGCGATCTCTCTGCAGATACGGCGTTTTTCCTAAGGACGGCAGCACTATGAGTCTTACCTGCCTCGTATAATGTTTTAACGTTCCATGTGCAGATCGTGAGGTTTATCTTTACACTATATTGGCAAGGATTTCTTCTGCTGGGGACCGAGAAGGCCTTGCCGTCTTGTGATTGTCCTTCTCTGCCGGATCTTGGTATCCGAGTTCCATGATCAGTAATATCGTTTCTATGATTTGTCGTAGTCATGGTTATTGTACTAGGGGTACTCTCTGAGTCTTTAATGCAGTGGTTCCCCGTTGCCTTCTGCATCTTTATGCTGTTGACCGTTACGTTGTTAATAGGTTCATCCGCCTTCGAGACCGATTTATCAATCTCAGGACAAAAAGGTGCCCAAAAAGCGAGAGTAGTAACTCTAAACTAATAAATGCAATGTCCTGACTAGACAAATACTAACTTGATATTAACTAAATAAATACGCGATAGTTTTAACACTAGACTAATAAAAACGGAGTGCAAGGCCTCGCTAGAATCTCAGTTCATACTAACAAGTCAAATACGCGAGAGTTATTACTCTAAACTAATAAAATCTCTAACTTATATGAAAACTTACTTGGTATATTTTGTGTTATTATTTCACTTATTTTGAATACTTTTTTAAGGGCTTGATTTGCAAAGATACTAAATAAATCACCAAAAATAATATCCCATACTTTACAGGCAAAGGTATACAAGTGAAGTTATACCTGTGTGCCGCAAACTGTTTTTAAATATTTCGTAAGTAGTCAAACTAGAACCTGCGATAGGTCGCCACCAGTAGTTTAATTCACCTGTATCTCTTTCCCACTAAATTTTTAATACTATCTAGTATTATTTTATGCACTTAACTCAGTTTACAATATTTTATCACTTGTACCCCTTAGCATCTAATCCCCTCAATTTGTTTTAAATTTTTTCATAATAACTAAATGTAGTAATTACTCTGAATTTACGGCATTTACGAGTATGTATAGGGAATATTACATAAAAATAATCAGTATTTCTTATGGACTTCAAAACGCAAAAAATATATAGAGTATTCCATTTGAAATAAAAAAGTTCATTAGATTTTAAGAAAAACGGAAGATCTGGCAACAACGTAAACACCACTATACTATCTACTGCATTAGAAGACCCTTACCCACCACAATCTAAAAAAATCGTGCAAGCCGTTTCCGAGATAATTGAAGCGTTCCATACATAAAACTCACTCTGTACTCTGTACATACAGTGCATTCGAAAAGTGTGGAAACGGTCTATTATCTCATGACTTAACTATTTTCAGAGTTAAAGCTCTGACAGGTCGATTTTTATTTTTAAATTATGATTTTTTTACATATATCCCATAATAGTGACGTCATCGATGATTTTTTTTTAATGGGAATAGAGGTCGTACCGTAGCTCATTTGAAATGTGATTCAATTCTCTCTTCAGTAATATAAACATTAACATCATTATTTATACTGGGTGGCCAAAAAAATAATTTTTAAATTAAATTAATTGCCGCAAAAAACAAAGAATATAATATGTAATTTATTTAACTCAAAATACATTTTACTGCTGTCAGAAAAGAGAAAAAAAATGTTTATTTGACAAACAAACATTTCTTTTCGCTTAAATTAAACGTTCAAACTGCTAAGAGTTGTGGCTGTTGTTTGTTCAGGTGTGTGGCTATTTGACATTTAATTTAAGCAAAGAGCAAGGTTCATTTGTAAAATGAACATTTTTTTCTCTTTTCTGACAGCAGTTTGAGTTAAATAAATTACATATATTCTTTTTTTTGGCGGTAAATAATTTAATTCAAAAATTATTTTTTGGCCACCCTGTATAAACAATGATGTTAACGTTTACATTGCTGAATAGAGAATTAAATCACCTTTCAAATGAGCTACCACAGGAACCCTATTCCCATTTAAAAAAATCATCGATGACGTCATCACGCACAAATCTATGACGTCACTATTATGACTTCTTCTTCTTGTGCCACTCCTATCGGAGATTGGAAATCATCAAGGCTACCCTACCTTGTTTACAGCTGACCTAAATAGTTCATTAGTGGTGCAGCCAAACCACTCTCTCAAATTCCGCAACCATGACATTCTTCTACGGCCGCGAACTATTATGTACTATACGTCAAAAAATCATAATTTAAAAATAAAAATCGACCTGTCAAAGCTTTAACTCTGAAAATAATTAAGTCATGAGTTAATTAAGTCATAGATAATACAATCGAATCGGATCGAATTAAATGGAATCGAATTGAAAAAAATCGAATATAATAGAATATTTAAGAAGTATTCACTTCTGTCGGCACTCCGCAAGTACCACGCTCTCTTTTTTTGGTTGTTTTATTATTGCATACAACATTATGATAAACAGTAGAGGCCTTAGAGAATCTCCTTGCCTGATTCCTGTGTTTGCTTCTATGGGCTCTGTTATTATTCCATTGACTTTCATTTCTATTTTATTTCTTACACGTTTTCTATCAGTTCTATGTTTATGATTTATGATATTCAGCAATAACCAGTGGTATCAGTCCGTTCAATTAAAAAATTATTGGATATAATACTTTTAACTACTGTCTTTCTTTCTACATGTAGGTTATTTCATTTTTTTTTATAAAATCCAACTTTACATAATATGTCTTAATAACTGATGTATATTCTGATAAAATATAAAATAACACAAAAATATTATGTCACCTTAGCCCATGTTTACGTAATTGAAAGCGTGAAATATACTTATTGTGCCTTGTCACTTGTCACAATATGAGACAGTTATTTAGAGTATATGGGAATTATGTCTCAAAATAAAATACTAGTTTGTAAGGGAAATATTATCGTGTAAAGTCAGGCAAAATGTGACATTTAGTAGAGTGTTCGATATAAGGTCGAACCTCACCCAGCTGTTTATCGAATAAAAATTATTGTCTATGTAATTTAGCATGTTAACAATTTCAAAAAACAATGGGTGCCTGATCTAATTTTGTTCTAAGTATAACAAATTAATAATTAAATAATGAATTTTTTATAACTTAAAAAAATATATAATTCTTAAAAAAAATTTCTGCCCGCGCAGATATTATTTTAGATTTTTTGGATCATAGGCTATTGATTATATTCAAAATAAAATAGCTAAAAAGAACCACAACGTTAACGGGGTTTTATTATTTCATATGGTCAATGGACATCTATATATGAAAAACGCTGGACGGAAGGGCCGCCCGAGAACTTTATCGTACCGATCTATTATCGTTATGGTACTAGATACTGTTCTATATTCTATAAAAATAACAAAGTTACTCGTTATTTTGATATTTTAGAAACACCTACTGTACTTAGAAGTATTTTATGGTTCTACGCATCATTAATTCCTGCATTTGAGAAAATGTTCGATGCCATATTTCGAGGACACACTATAGATGTGTAGATTATTGCATAAATCAATAGAATATTATAGTCATACTTTCATTTCAAATTAGTTCATTTTTCTGAGAAATTAATAGTTTACAATATTTGCATTTCATTCTATTTCGATTACGCCAGTCAATGCGCGAGATTAAGAACAAGATATTATCTCCAAATTCTATCCTACTGCATGCAAAGTCTATCCTATATACTATGGCGCTTCTATCATGGGGGAAGTTCCCACCACTTCTCAGGGGTGAAATATTTTTATTTTCGAATTACATGGAGAAAAAGGAAGATTTTTAAGAAAATTTAAAAATTCATTCTATAATTTGATCACATTTTTTACAAAAACCATTCATTTTAAACCCGTTCAACTTTTTGAAAGTAGAAATAACACTATATATATTAAAAGGTATTGTAGAAGGAAAACAATGCATTTAAATTATGGTGGATGGGGAGTTAAATGTATATACTTTTCATTTTTCCTTAAAGTACATTAGTCATATATTTTTTTGCACCATATCTCGCTTAGTTTGTAAGTAAGCGACATTTAACGGTGCTCGTTTTAAAGGCCCTTTCAAACACTACAAAAGGTGTTGGTAGCATTATACACCTAAAAACTACCGTTCCTCTGTTATTTCAAGTTGAATACACCAATTTGAGCATGCACCAAAAAACAAACTATTTTCACCTACCATATCTCTTTTTGTATTATAAATAGAACATTTACGAAGGAACGAATTTCTTTATTATTTATAATCTAAAAAATGTTTTATATAGTGTTTTTAGTTCGATGCATAGTTTTTAAGGTATTCACAAAAAATCCGTCCGAAAAGGTGTCATTTTTCAATGAAAATGGCCAATTTTCAACTACGATTAACTCAAAAAGTATTGAGTTCTCAAAAAAAAGTATAGACCAGTTTTTGCTTAGAAATAGGTTCTTTAGCCACTTCCGTGCTTATTTTGACCAACAAATTTTCCACCCCCTTGAAGAAGTGGGAACCGCCCCAAGATAAAAGCGCCATAGTATATAGGGTAGATTTTGTTTCTTGAGCTATTCCCTACTTACTGTGAAAATATCAAGTACATCAATGTAGTAGGATGGAATTCGGAGCCAAATACCCTCATTGACTGCCCTACAATAATGCTCTGCTATGAACGCGTGAGAGAGGACACACATAAGATTATAGCAAAATTTCTATTTACCGTAACTTTTCGAGTTTTTGAGATACAGCAATGAATTTTATGTCATTGGAAAGGTAATTTTGCATTCTTTCAAAATATGTTAAAATATACAGGGAGTATCTAAAAAAATTAAGATTTTTTATTCATTTCCGGTTCAACCGGAAGCCATATTTTTGGTAAAATTTATTGTGATAATAGATAATAAAGTACCATATATGTCTGCAAAATTTCAAATTTTAGTTTCTATTAAGAAGGAAGTTACGGGCACTCGAATATTTTTTTATAAAAAATTCATAACTCCCCTCCTATGGGGAGTTAAGATATATGACTAATGTCATTCAATTTACTGATAGGACATAAAAAATATATCAAAAAATAAAAAAATTGCTTTGAGCCCTTTTTGAGAAAATCTAGTTCAAATTTATGTCAAAATTTGACCCCTTAAATATAGGCAACCCGTAACTTTTTCTGAAAAACGATAGCATCCTTCTTATTGCCCCATCTTTAGGCTATATAAAGACTTCTTCAAATTAAACTTATCTTAAACAAGTTTTTAGATAGATAGGGAAATGTGTCGGGTGGGCGGTCGGCCATATTAGCCACCATTTTGAATTTGGAAATGTCAAATTCCGTATTTTTATTTACCTATCGATGAGCTTACTTTGAGTTGAATTTCATTCATTTCGGTCAAAATTTGCTAAAATGGGCCCTAAATAACCCCCCTATTTCGGCCCCCCTTTGAGAGGTTTTTTTGAAAAGCTTAGTTTCTCGACAAAATTCTCTTAAACTTACTCATACCGAATTTCATCAAAATCGGTCCAGTAGTTTTTGCTGGGCGGTGGCGACATACATACGTACGTACATACGTACGTACGTACATACTTCCGACATGTTTTTTTTATTTGCTTTTTAGACTCAGGGGGACTCAAAACGTCGAAAAAAAGTGAAATCTGAAAAATTTTTTTTTGCACGATCCTATAACTTTATCTATTATACTATACTACGTATATAGTACGATAAAGTAAAACAGTAACATTATACAGTAGACCATTTTAAAGGTAATTAATTTCTATTCCTCTTACGTGTACCATTGCATATACCTAAAGGTACGTAGAAAAAAGTTACAGAACAATATTTGCGAAATAACAAGGAAAATTGCCCAAAACAAAAAGGCTTTTTGAAAGGATTTGACCTTCGTATTTTTTGGTGGCTCACCAAGTTCTTGCAAGTATAACCAAACTTTGCTTCTACCTTGGGCATCATTTTAAGTTTAACATTTTGATAATTAATATGGTTATACTTATTTTAGGCAACACTGATGATGCTCTTTTTAGAGCGAAAACGTTTTGTTCGATGTTTGTAGCCCTAGAGGGCTTTTTAAAATAATATACCTTTTACCAGGACCAAAATTTTTTATTAAATTTTTTTTTTATTAAATTTTATTTTACTTTATCGTACTACATACGTAGTATAGTATAATAGATAAAGTTATAGGATCGTACAAAAAATTTTTTTCAGATTTCACTTTTTTTCGACTTTTTGAGTCCCCTGAGTCTAAAAAGCAAATAAAAACGCTGGACGGAAGGGCCGCCCGAAAACTTTATCGTACCGATCTATTAACGTTATCGTACTAGATACTGGCATTCTATAAAAATAACAAAGTTACTCGTTATTTTGATATTTTAGAAACACCTTGTATACTTGAAAATATTTTATGGTTCTACGCATCATTAATTCCCGCATTTGAGAAAATGTTCGGGTACACACTATAGATTATTGCATAAATCAATAGAATATTAGTCATACTTTCATTTCAAATTAGTCAATTTTTCTGAGAAATTAATAGTTTACAATATTTGCATTTTACTGCATGGATTGTAATGAAATTTTGGGAGTAGCCCAAAGCCCAATCTCCTAATTCAAAGTCTATCCTATATACTATGGCGCTTTTATCATGGGGGCGGTTCTCACCACTTCTCGGGGATAGAACATTTTTATTTTCGAATCGCATGGAGCAAAAGGAAGAATTTTAAGAAAATTTAACAATGCGCTCTATAATTTGATCTTATTGTTTTTCACCCGTCCAACTTTTTGAAAGTAGAAATAACACTATATTAAGAGGTATTGCAAAAGAAAAACAATGCATTTAAATTCTGGTGAATGAGGGGATAAATGTATGTACTTCTCATTTTTCCTTAAAGTACATTAGTAATATATTTCTTTGCACCATATCTCGCTTAGCTTGAATGTAACCGACATTTAACGGTGCTCGTTTTAAAGGCCTTTTCAAACACTACAAAAGCATGAGCACTTTGAGCATGCACCAAAAAACAAACTCTTTTTACCTACCATATCTCTTTTTGTATTATAAATAGAAAATTTACGAAGGAACGAATCTCTTTGTTATTTATAATTAAAAAAAAATTTATATAGTGTTTTTAGTTTGATCACCCCGTGTGGGATGCGGGCCACCCAAGTAGAATTCACCCACAGTATCTCCTGACTTGATCGTAGAAGGCTACTAATAGGAGCAGCATTCCGCTGTCCTCTTCCTTGAAATCCTGTCGACACCTAACCCTCAACGACCAAACCCCGATACCCACCTCCAACTCACCCCGCGTGAGATTGGAGTCCTTTTGCCCGTGGGTGAATGGCAAGGGCCGTCTGGACGTGGGGGAAGCGGGGCATGTATATGTCGCGCAACCTATCAAACTGCGTTCAGAACGTCCAAACCAGACACGCACTCCCATAATAAACACGCACTAGCACGAAGGAAATGTCGTTGCCACCTCCAGGACCACTACCCCCTGAGGCTTGTCTGGAAGCTACAGTCGGCAGCCCCGGCACCAGACTCGGGTGCGGAAGGCCAATAACCTACCCATCTTAAATTTTATATTATTACTGAAACTTTGGTAGAAACAAACCGGACGGATCAAATGTTGACGACTTTGGCATCACCGAAAGCACGGACACGATTTGGTTGCTGGAATGTAAAAACACTGTATGAGATTTCTAAACTGGCTCAAGCAGTAAAAGAATTAAACAGATATAAATTAAGCTTTGTTGGTCTATCGGAAGTAAGATGGTTGGGCAATGGTGAACACCATACCCAAACAGGAGAACTTCTATTATATAGTGGTAAAGAAAATGGAAGTCACGAGAGCGGAGTGGGTCTTTTACTCAGTAAACAAGCCAAAAAAAGCCTCATTTCATGGAAACCCATTAATGACAGAATTATGACTGTCAGATTTTATACCAGATACCGAAAGATAACAGTTATTCAGTGCTATGCTCCTACGAACACATCTCTCCTCGAAGATAAAGACATTTTCTACGAACAACTAGAACAAACAACCCAACAAGTAAACAAAGGCGATATCCTAATAGTGATGGGCGATATGAACGCCAAAGTTGGAGAAGATAATATTAATTTAGAAACCGTAATGGGCAAACATGGCCTGGGAGTGATGAATGAAAATGGAGAGCGCTTTACAAATTTTTGCTCCAATCACCGTTTAGTTATTGGTGGAACCATCTTCCCACATAAAAATATTCACAAGGTAACATGGACTGTCCCTGGTCATACCAGAGAAAACCAAATAGATCACATCACCATATCAAAAAGATGGAGATCATCTCTTCTTGATGTACGAAATAAAAGAGGAGCAGACATCGCAAGTGACCACCATCTGTTAATTGGTACCATTAAAATCAAGATGGCAAAAAACAAAAACAAAATCACAAGAAACACCAACAGACCCACATATAACCTGAACAAATTAAAAACTCTTCCAGGAAAACACATGTTTAGGGAGGAGCTTCAAGTAAAAACAAGAGAACGTGAAGTAAATAGCTGGGAAGATTTGGCAAATGTTCTGACAGAAATAGCTGAAGACAAACTGGGTAAAAAAGAGAAAGATAGAAAGGAATGGATATCAGATGAAACTTGGAATCTTATCGAGGAAAGAAAACAACGAAAAAAAGATATCTTGCAAGCAAGAACTGTAGAAGGAAGAACGAACCGACAACAAGAATATGAAACACTAAATAAAGCAGTTAAAAGAAATGCAAGAAGAGACAAAAGAAGGTGGGCTGAAGAACTGGCAAAACAAGCAGAAACAGCTGCACTACACAACAGGACTAGAGAGCTGTACCAAATTACCAGACGATTAACAAAAAATGGGCCCAACTGTTCGAACATTGTAAGATCCAAGACAGGTGAATTACTTACTACAACGGATGATCAAGTAGAGAGATGGAAAGAGCACTTTCAGGAGATGCTAGGCACGCCCAGGGATAACGCGGATGAAATTGTCGAAAACCCGCAGAATGTAGACTTGCATATATCTTGCGAGTCCCCTTCCAAAATGGAGATAATAACAGCTATCAAATCTCTGAGAAATAACAGGTCCCCGGGAATCGATAACATTGCTGCCGACCTACTTAAAACTGACCCGCATCTAACCGCTGAACTTTTGCTCCCCATAATCCGAGAGGTATGGGAAACAAACCGCATTCCAGCGGGCTGGAAAAAAGGTAATATTATTAAGCTTCCAAAAAAGGGCAACCTCACACTGTGCAAAAATTGGAGAGGAATAACCTTGCTTACCGTCATAAATAAAATTTTTACGATCATCATACATAAAAGATTAACAAACAAGGTTGAATTTCGAGCTAATCAAGCAGGTTTTAGACCAGAATCTTCCTGCATAGATCACATTAATACAGTGAGGGTAATAATGGAACAATCGGTTGATGGAACACACCTCTATACATGGTCTTTGTCGATTTCGAACGTGCCTTTGACAGCCTGTCTCATGCTGCTCTATGGAAAATTTTAGAGCTAAGAAACATTCCTCATAAAATAATTTCCATTATAAAGTCACTGTACACTGAGGCGACGTGCAGCGTGACACACAATGGGGTCAACAGTGACGAATTTGACGTACTTACTGGAGTCAGACAGGGATGTGTGCTTTCTCCGTTTCTGTTTAACATAGCTCTGGACTATGTTCTCTCCAAACTAGACTTCGACACAAAAGGGATACAATGGACGTTAACCACACGCCTAAGTGATCTGGAATACGCCGACGATATCTGCTTGTTAGGACAAAGGTTCCAGGATGTGGCCGACCAATTGGAAACACTATCCACTGAGGCCAATAAAATAGGTTTAAAAATCAATATTGGTAAAACCAAGTCGATGAGAATAAATGCAAGGAACAACACGCTATTTAATATTGACAACAAGCAGATTGAAAATGTGGAGAACTTCACGTACCTTGGAAGTGTCATAACAGAAAGTGGAGGTACAGAAGACGATATTCGTATGAGGATACGAAAAGCTCAACAAGCTTTCAGCATTCTTAACCCTGTTTGGAGGTCTGGAGAATATACTACAAGGACAAAGATCCGAATATTCCAGTCAAATGTTATGTCTGTTCTACTCTAAGGATGTGAAACCTGGAAAGTGACAAAATACCTTACAGACAAATTGCAGGTCTTTGTTAACAAATGTCTACGAAGAATTGTTCGTATTTTCTGGCCAAACACCATCAGAAACGAAGATCTGCTACACCTGACCCAACAAAAGAGGGTAGAAAATGAAATCAAATACAGAAAGTGGGGGTGGATAGGTCACACACTCCGAAAAGATAGTTCCAGTATTGCAAAAAATGCCCTAGAGTGGAATCCCCAAGGAAAGAGAAAAAGAGGTCGCCCAGCACAAACTTGGAGAAGATCCATCATGGACGAGATAAGAAGTCAAGGAAAGTCTTGGAATGAGGTGAAGGCCCTAGCGCAAAATAGAACCCGATGGCGCGTTTTCACTGAAGCTCTATGCTCCACTTAGGAGTTCAAGAACATTATGTATGTTTAGTTTGATGCATAGTTTTTAAGGTATTCACAAAAAACCGTCCGAAAATGTGTCATTTTTAAATGAAAATGGCTAATTTTCAACTACGCCTAACTCAAAAAGTATTGAGTTCTCAAAAAAAGTATAGATCAGTTTTTGCTTAAAAATAGGTTCTCTAGCCACGTCCATGCTTATTTTGACCAATAAATTTTCCACCCCCTTTAAGGGGTGGGAATTTCCCCAAGATAAAAGCGCCATAGTATATAGGGTAGATTTTGTTTCTTGAGCTATTCCCTACTTACTGTGAAAATATCAAGTACATCGATGTAGTAGGATGGAATTCGGAGCCAAATATCCTCATTGAATGCCCTATAATAATACTCTGCTATGATCGCGTGAGAGGGGACACACACAAGATTCTAGCAAAATTTTCTGAAAAACGATAATATTGTTGTTATAGCCCCATCTTTAGGCTATATAAATGTTTTTTCAAATTAAATTTATCTTAAACAAGTTTTTAGATTGGTAGGGAAATGTATCGGGTGGGCGGTCGGCCATGTTGGCCGCCATTTTGGATTTGGAAATGTCAAATTCCGTATTTCTATTTACCTATCGATGAGCTAACTTTAAGTTAAATTTCATTCGTTTCGGTCAAAATTTGCAAAAATTGGCCCCAAATAACCCCCCTATTTCGGCCCCCCTTTGAGAGGTTTTTTTCAAAAGCTTAGTTTCATGACAAAATTCTCTTAAACTCACTCATACCGAATTTCATCGAAATCGGTCCAGTAGCTTTTGCTGAGCAGTGGCGACATACGTACATACTTCCGACATGTTTTTTTTATTTGCTTTTTAGACTCAGGGGGACTCAAAACGTCGAAAAAAAGTGAAATCTGAAAAAATTTTTTGGCACGATCCTATAACTTTATCTATTATACTCATACTGCGTATGTAGTACGATAAATTAATATACTCATACTGCGTATGTAGTACGATAAAGTAAAAAAACATGTCGGAAGTATGTACGTACGTATTGATGTGATCTTGATTATTGATATGAGATAATATTCTTATATGTCACTTAATTTAATCAATGTATTAATACTAATCTAATTAATTAACCAGATCACATATCAATATGTTTTCAATCTCAGGGCGAATTATAAATTAATTACTTACTTTCGTGGCTTCTAAATATTTCTTAATGGTTCCTAATCGGGATAGAAAAGAAAAGAGTAAAAAAAATACACATATGGGTTACAATTATAATCAAAATATTTTTTTATTTTATTTAAAAGGCAATCAATGCTTAATATTTGCTATTTCTTATTATTCTTAAACATAACATTTACAAATGGGAATCTTATTTCCTTTTGGTTTTCAATTGAAAGTTTTTATTAACATTTAACTATTAGGAGTTCTTAGGAACAACTCTATTTAAGTTTGATGAAGCTTTTCTGATATTATTGATTATGTTATTCAATTTTTTATGTGGAATTTAATACGAAAAACCCATACATTCATGTCCAAACAAATGAGACTGACCTTTTCCTGGTGAACTGAAAATGTCCTCACACAAGACCCGTTTCCTGCTATCCTTGGCTGCGATCAAACCTCGTCCTGGCTTCCAGTAATGTTCTCCTTTGAAAAACTAGCTCGTATAGCTCTCGTTCCTGCGTCTGTCGTGATGCTGTGTTCTACCTTTCTCGAAACTGCTATCAGCTACCGGGACACTCTTGGCTCAAGGAGGTTCTTTTACTCTCGACCTGGCCTACTTCTCGTTCCACGATAGATACTCCACACTCACGGAACTACATCGGCTTTCTCACTCTCCGTACACTACCGTCTACTACTCGACTTCACTTCTCGACAGCTCAAAACATTCTGCTCTCACTTTGTCATCCATTCCCCTACTTTCTAAATATCCCTTCCAGATTCACAAATCAATCTTCCACCACCAACTCTCATTCGTAATATTCCTCAAAACCAATTTTTAATCTTTCTAAATATGCTTAATGGATTTCAAAAGAAAATATTTAATTCCCATTCTAAAATACTTTCTAACTATTTACAAATTTTAATGACCTATTCTCTCTTTCAAATGAGTCTTATTTAGCATAGGCTAATGATCGAAACCTTCCGCGAAAAACGATAATGAACTATCATCTATTTCACTGAGTTTTATTTAGCATTGGCTAATGATCGACCTTCCGAGAAGAACGATAATGGTACGCGTCATTCACTTTGTTTATCTAAGCACATTGTTCCGAGTTTCGTACGCTTATTCTAATCACTTCTTAAAATTAAATATAACAATTTGTTGTATACAGGTTGTTCTAAATTTATATGCCCGAGGTTGAGAAAATTAAAAATATTTTATATTAAAGTGAATTTTGTTTATAATTATCAAATTTTAATTTTTATATCAAATAGAAATATAACAAATCCCCGCCTTGTATTCGATAAAATTTATCTGCATTTTTAAATAAATTTTCTCGAGGCAAAACCAACTCCCTGTATATTTCCTTACTTTAATCTACGTCTTATACCCCTTCTTCTTGTATTACTCTAGTTAGTCCCACCTGTAGAGTAATTGTTTCCTTATTTTCAGTGTCCTCATCCTGTGTTAGAGTGTCGGCTATTATGTTGTCTTTCCCTTTTTCCCATATTAATCTTCTGTCTTTTTCCTCAGATTTTTCACATACTTTTATCGTGTATTCTGCATCCTCGTTTTCATATGCCTCCTCTTCAAATGCCACTGTTTCGATCATATCTTTTTCGCTTTCATTTTTTTGCTTTATTTCTTCTTCTCCTGAGCTCGTCTCTTCTTTTGAGGAATCCCAGGTTTCCTTTGTTTCTGATACTCTCAAATTTTCTTCTTCTGGGCTCAACTCTTCTTTTGAGGAGCCATAGGTTTCATTTTCTTTTGTCTTTTTCTGACTTTTTCTCCCTTTTCTTCTTTGTCCTTGCTTCGTTGCCAAATTCATTTCCACTGTTTGTTCTTTACCTGATTCGTCCGTATTTTGTTTCTCCTGTTCCTTGTCCTGTTCTTCTTCTTTTTCTTCTGTTAGATTCATCGTATTATTTTTAAAATCTATCACTACATGTTTTTCTGCCAATTCGTCAACTCCTACTATCATATCATGTGACATGTTTGGCATTATTACACATTGTAGTGCATACATCTTCTTACCCAGTCGTACCATTACTCGTATGCCTTCATTTATAGTTGCCAATGTCCGTTTGTTTGCGCCCACTAAATTTACCCTAGGTATTTTGTAAATTAAATTTGTTAAGTTAACTTCTTCTATTAGTTTTCTGTTGACCAATGTTATTTCAGATCCAGTGTCTATCATAATTTTAATTGGTTTCTCGTTGATAAATCCATCCACAAATTTTAAATTAACTCCATTTTTCTTTTCGTTGTTTCTTGCCAATTTAATAAACTCCTTGGGGTTACAAAAGATTCCTGTTTGATTTTTGGTTTTTAGTGAGCGCCGTCGTGAAAAAACGCCGGTTGCTCATCATTGTTTATATTTTCGTCATAATGTCTCTCTCCGTCATATCCATCTGTCTGGGTATTATTTACTTCTCTTCTATTTTCTCTTGGTCTGTCGGATCTGTTTCGGTTTTCTTGATATCCCTGTTCATTTTGTCTACCATTATTTCTGTTTTCTTGATTTGAGCGTGTGGTGTTTCTATTCTGGTATTCTCGATTTCTGTCCTCATTCCATTGCCTATTTCTTTGTTCATAATTTCCTCTTCCGTTGTCTCTATTTTCGTTTTCCCTTCTGGGATTAAAATCTCGTCTTGTATAGTCCCTCCTATTTTGATTTCTATCTCTGTAATCCTGTGTTTCTCGGGGCCTGTAATCTTCTCGCGACCTTCTTGATTTTGTTTCTCTTACACGTAATTCTCTTATTTGTAGGAATTGGCATAAACTATCTATGTCTTTGTAGTTTTGCAATGTGATATGGTCTTCCAGCGTTTCTTCGAAATGTCTTGCAATCAGTTCGACTAATTGTTCCGATGAGTAATTATATTGTAAATGTTTTGCGTTATAGTAAATTTGTAATGCATATGTCCTTTCTGATATACCCATCCTATCATTGTATTTCCCATTTTGCAATTCCTTGTTAATTTCCAATTGTTGGACCTTTCCCCAGAAATAATTCAAAAATTTTTGTTCAAATTGTTGCCAATTGCCGAATTCTTCTTCTTTACTATCGAACCATAGGCTTGCTTCATATTTGAGATGGTTTCTGATAGTTTCTTTTGCTGTATCGAAATTTCCGATGTGTTGTATTTTCTTTTTCAGGCTATTTATGAACGGCACTGGGTGTAATCTTCTTACATCCCCGCCAAACCTTATCTTCACGTCATCTGTGCTATGTATAACCATTTCTCTTCTTTCTCCGACATTTTGTTGCGTCCGGTTTTCGGTGACTTGTTTTTCTATTTCTGTGATTCTTTTTTCCACTTCTTCTCTGTCTACTTGAATAGCATTTTCCAACTTATTTTCCAAATTTTCTAGTTCCTTTTTCTGGCCATTCGTTAACTCCTTTATTTTATCTTGAATTTTCATTTCATACTTTTCTATGCGTTCCTCCATTTTCTTGTTGTTCTCTTCTATGGCTTGTTTTGTTTCCTTCTGATTTTCTTGCATTATTCTTTTTGTTTCATCCATTTTTTGATCCAATTTTTGTTGTGTTTCATCCATTTTTCGTTGTGTTTCCTCCATTTTTTGATCCACTTTATCCATTTTCTTTGATGTTTCTTCCTGATTTTTCTCCATTGTTTGTTTTGTTTCTCTTTGATTGTCATCCAGTTTTTGTTGTGTTTCATCCATTTTCTGTTCCATTCTTTGTGACTGGAGTTGCATCATTTGTAATAATTTATCTATTCCTGATAATTCTTGCTGTTCTGATGCCATGATTGTCTTGTCTAAAATATCTTCTTGGTCTGAATTATTCTCTTGATTTGAATGTTCTTTTTGTTTTTTGTTGTCTTTGCTTTGGCTTCTTGTCACAGACATTTGTTTTCAAGAAGTACTGTCCCCGCCAAATATGAAATTTTACTAGTATGTTACCAAGACGACTTTTTCTCACCCAAATATTATAAATTGTCAATAAATATATCAAATGTAAATATCGTAAAATAAAATATTAAATCAGTTATGTAAAATTTGTACCTAAAGAGATCTAAAATTTTATGTTATCAAATGTAAGTATCTCACTTTTTACCACAGGCATATAAATTTTCAAATACCGGCTTTACTCTTTCTATCCTTCAAATTTGCCACTAGAAATACTTTACAATGCTTTCCACGTTGGACGACAGTTGATGTGATCTTGATTATTGATATGAGATAATATTCTTATATGTCACTTAATTTAATCAATGTATTAATACTAATCTAATTAATTAACCAGATCACATATCAATATGTTTTCAATCTCAGGGCGAATTATAAATTAATTACTTACTTTCGTGGCTTCTAAATATTTCTTAATGGTTCCTAATCGGGATAGAAAAGAAAAGAGTAAAAAAAATACACATATGGGTTACAATTATAATCAAAATATTTTTTTATTTTATTTAAAAGGCAATCAATGCTTAATATTTGCTATTTCTTATTATTCTTAAACATAACATTTACAAATGGGAATCTTATTTCCTTTTGGTTTTCAATTGAAAGTTTTTATTAACATTTAACTATTAGGAGTTCTTAGGAACAACTCTATTTAAGTTTGATGAAGCTTTTCTGATATTATTGATTATGTTATTCAATTTTTTATGTGGAATTTAATACGAAAAACCCATACATTCATGTCCAAACAAATGAGACTGACCTTTTCCTGATGAACTGAAAATGTCCTCACACAAGACCCTTTTCCTGCTATCCTTGGCTGCGATCAAACCTCGTCCTGGCTTCCAGTAATGTTTTCCTTTGAAAAACTAGCTCGTATAGCTCTCGTTCCTGCGTCTGTCGTGATGCTGTGTTCTACCTTTCTCGAAACTGCTATCAGCTACCGGGACACTCTTGGCTCAAGGAGGTTCTTTTACTCTCGACCTGGCCTACTTCTCGTTCCACGATAGATACTCCACACTCACGGAACTACATCGGCTTTCTCACTCTCCGTACACTACCGTCTACTACTCGACTTCACTTCTCGACAGCTCAAAACATTCTGCTCTCACTTTGTCATCCATTCCCCTACTTTCTAAATATCCCTTCCAGATTCACAAATCAATCTTCCACCACCAACTCTCATTCGTAATATTCCTCAAAACCAATTTTTAATCTTTCTAAATATGCTTAATGGATTTCAAAAGAAAATATTTAATTCCCATTCTAAAATACTTTCTAACTATTTACAAATTTTAATGACCTATTCTCTCTTTCAAATGAGTCTTATTTAGCATAGGCTAATGATCGAAACCTTCCGCGAAAAACGATAATGAACTATCATCTATTTCACTGAGTTTTATTTAGCATAGGCTAATGATCGACCTTCCGAGAAGAACGATAATGGTACGCGTCATTCACTTTGTTTATCTAAGCACATTGTTCCGAGTTTCGTACGCTTATTCTAATCACTTCTTAAAATTAAATATAACAATTTGTTGTATACAGGTTGTTCTAAATTTATATGCCCGAGGTTGAGAAAATTAAAAATATTTTATATTAAAGTGAATTTTGTTTATAATTATCAAATTTTAATTTTTATATCAAATAGAAATATAACAGTATGTACGTACGTATGTCGCCACCGCCCAGCAAAAACTACCGGACCGATTTCGATGAAATTCGGTATGAGTAAGTTTAAGAGAATTTTGTCGAGAAACTAAGCTTTTAAAAAAACCTCTCAAGGGGGGGGCCGAAATAGGGGGGTTATTAAGGCCCATATTTGCAACTTTTGATCAAAACAAATGAAATTTAACTCAAAGTTAGCTCATCGATAAGTAAATAGAAATACGAAATTTGGCATTTAAAAAATTCAAAATGGCGGCCAACATGGCCGACCGCCCACCCGACACATTTCCCTACCTATCTAAACACCTTTTTAAGGTAAGTTTAATTTGAAAAAGTCGTTATATAGCCTAAAGATGGTGCTATAAGAAGAATATTATCGTTTTTAAAAAAAAGTTATGGGTTGCCTATATTTAATGTGTCAAAATTTGACATAATTTTGAACTAGATTTTCTTAAAAATAGCTCCAAGGAATTTGTTTATTTTTTGATATATTTTTGAAATCCTATTGGTTAATTGAGTGACATTAGTCAGATTTCTTAACTCCCCATAGGAGGGAAGTTATGAATTTTCAATAAAAAATATTCGAGTGCCCGTAACTTCCTTTGTAATAGAAAATAAAACTTGAAATTTTGCAGACATAATATATGGTACTTTATTACCTGTTATCACAATAAATTTTACCTAAAATGTGGTTTCCGGTTGAAGCGGAAATGAAAAAAAATTTTAATTTTTTTGATACATATACGTATATTTTTACATATTTTGAAAGAATGTAATATTATCTTTCCAATGACATAAAACTCGTTGCTACAGCTCTAAAACTCGAAAAGTTACAGTAAATAGAAATTTTGCTATAATCTTGTGTGTGTCCTCTCTCACGCGATCATAGCAGAGCATTATTAATTATTATAGGGCAGTCATTGACGGTATTTGGCTCCGAATTCCATCCTACTATATCGATGTAATTGATATTTTCACAGTAAGTAGCGAATAGCTCAAGAAACAAAATCTACCCTATATACTATGGCGCTTTTTATCTTGGGGCGGTTCCCACCCCCTTGAAGGTAGTGGTGGAAATTTGTGGGTCAAAATAAGCACGGAAGCGGCTAGAGAACCATTTCTAAGCAAAAACTGGTCTATACTTTTTTTTGAGATCTCAATACTTTTTGAGTTATGCGTAGTTGAAAATTGGCCATTTTTAATGAAAAATTACACCTTTTCGGACGGTTTTTTGTGAATACCTTAAAAACTATGCATCGAACTAAAAACACTATATAAAACATTTTTTAGGTTATAAATAACAAATAGATTTGTTCCTTCGAAAATGTTCTATTTATAATACAAAAAGAGATATGGTAGGTGAAAAAGTTTGTTTTTTGGTGCATGTTCAAATTGGTGTATTCAACTTGAAATAACAGAGTAACGGTAGGTTTTAGGTGTATAATGCTACCAACGCCTTTTGTAGTGCTTGAAAAGGCTTTTAAAACGAGCACCACTAAATGCCGGTTACATTCAAACTAAGCGAGATATGGTGCAAAAAATATATGACTAATGTACTTTAAGGAAAAATGAAAAGTACACACATTTAACCCCTCATCAACCAGAATTTAAATGCATTGTTTTTCTTCTGCAATACCTTTTAATATAGTGTTATTTCTACTTTCAAAAAGTTGAACGGGTTTAAAATGAATGGTTTTTGTAAAAAATGTGATCAAATTATAGAATGCATTTTTAAATTTTCTTAAAAATCTTCCTTTTTCTCCATGTAATTCGAAAATAAATATGTTCCACCCCCGAGAAGTGGTGCCTCAAGGAAGGGTGTAGTAATGCGTAGGAATTTTGTTTTCTTCTTCTTCTTCTTTTTGTGGAATTTATGGCTTTGGTGAGAGCCAATTAGCTTTAACCCGCGAGTAGTCGCGCCGTTAGACAGAATCTCACATTTCATCCTTTTTCGTAATACAGTAAAACCTATCAGTAACGGCCACTAAAAATGAAAGAACTATTGGCCGATATATAAAGGTGGCCGCTATTGCCAATTTTTGTAGTCTACATATAGAATTGGTTTGGGAAACTTTTAAACTTTCCGTTAGGACAGATGGCCGATGTTGGCAGGTGGCCGTTAACACAGGTTTTAGTGTACAGTAAAATTTGTTAGTAACGGCCACTAAAAATGAAAGAACTATTGGCCGATATAGAAAGGTGGACGGTATTGCCAGTTTTTGTAGTCTACATATAATTGGTTTGGGAAATTTTTAAACTGGCCGTTAGGACAGGTGGCCGATGTTGGCAGGAGGCTGTTAGCACAGGTTTTTTTAATAAAATTGTTAGAAATATATATTTTCAATATAAAAAGTAGATAAAAATAGTACACATTTGTTTTAAATTAGTATTTTGAGATAGAATCTCACACGCGACTATCGACGTTACAGAAGTGAGCGCGACTACTCCCGGGTTAAACACACAGTTGTTATAAATATTTGACGGTTGAAAGTCATCACTGTTATAATTTTTAAAACAGTAATTGTCATTAATGTCACTGAATGTATTTTTTTATAGTAACGAAGAGCATCTGACGTAATATACTTGATGACGGGAAATTATCAAAAATTATCGGGTATACGCTGTGAGCTCGTACGTAGGGGGGATATTTACAAATTCGCGAACGCCAGTAGTGACAAGTTTGTAAACGTTTACCGGAAATTTGACATAAATGTCAAAGTGATTAATTTAAAATTAAAATTAAAAACATTAATTATAAACAATATTAGTTGGTCAAAGCTGTGGTATATATTTTTACCTTAAATATACTTACGTTTTAAATACTGAATTTAAGTTTTTTTAATATTCCGTAATATCTAATTATAAATAATCTATTATAATCTTAGCGCCATCTACACGATTATTGTCAAAGTATCCGAAGTAAAAAATCGATATTTTATCAATAGAACGTCAAAATGATTAGAAAAATCTTAAAAAAATCGATTACAATTTAATTACTTTTTTGCGTTGTAAATATTAAGCGATAACAATTAAATAATAAATTTAAAAATTACCAGTAAAAGTTGAATTAGTAACCGCTAGGAGCGACACCAGCGAAGCTCACAGCGTATAACATTACAAGAGAGTGAGAATAAATTAAAAATAATGCGACAGCTTTTCGAAAATTTGTTGTCTGGCAATAGGCTCTGGGCTCGAGTGTCTATTGCCCAATGACAACAAATTTCAGTAAAAATGAAGCATTATTTTCTTATTTATTCTTACTCTCGTGTGATTTTCGTAAGATTATTTTTTAATACGTACATATATTATGGGTATTTTCTTAAATGTGACAGTTGTCAAAACTAGGAAACTGTTTGCCATTAAACAGAAACAATCTACTTAAAAAAATTTTATCGGTAATTTTCTACAGTAGATAATTCTCAGTATAATTTTAATCTGATTGGACAGAATTAAACACATGATCAAACATCTTACTATAGGATTGGAAGTTAAAATCATCAAAAAATAATCGGGTATAATATCACAAGAGAGTGAGAATAAATTGAAAATAATGCGACAGTTTTTCGAAAATTTGTTGTCTGGCAATAGACACGAGAGCCCGCAGGGCTCGAGTGTCTATTGCCCAATGACAACAAATTTGAGTAAAAATGAAGCATTATTTTCTTATTTATTCTTACTGTCGTGTGATATTCGTAAGATTATTTTTTATTACGTGTATTATGGATATTTTCTTAAATGTGACAATTGTCAAAACTAGGAAACCGGTTGCCATTAAACAGAAACAATCTACTTAAAAAAATTCTATGGTTAATTTTCTACAGTAGATAATTCTCAGTATAATTTTAATCTGATTGGACAGAATTAAACATGTGATCCAATATCTTACTGTACGATTGGAAGTTAAAATCATCAAAAAATAATCAGTTTAATTTTTATTTCTGTAGCTTTCTATTGGTCAGAATCTCCTATGAATGAAATAATCATTATAATATCCCAATTTTAATTGTGTTGACTCAAGTATCACATCTTATAAAAGCCGAATGCGACAAGTCACACAGTCTGTCTGGCAGTTTTGTCGAAATGTAAACATTGAATGCCGTTTAATAAAGGTCATTTTATTTTTTTATATCCCGGATAATAACTTTATTATTTACATTTTAAACAAATTATAGTGTATAAGTACATTATATTAAAATAATATTTTTAAAATTTAATAAAGGAACTATTGCTGCTTTATTCATCCTTTAGCAGATAAAGTTAGTTTATTGAATTATTTTAAACTATTGATTTTTCCTTCGCCATACGACGGGGAATACAATCAATTGTATTCTCTACGGTCACTGCTTTCAATTTTTTGTGACATCTATTTATCTCCTTTCAATTTTTTCTGAACTCCTCCATTTTTTCTGATTCCCTCGATTATTTCTGGCATTCTCCAATTTTATTTGATACCCTCCATTTTTTTCTGACTGTTAGGTTTTTATTCGTTTTATTTTATAACTCGAGAAGGACTAGATTGATTTGGCTACTTTTGATTTTGAAATACATTGAACTCTCCCTTGAACGGACAGTAGTCGTTCCGCATAAAGTGTCCGTTTAAAGGAGGTGTCCGTTGAAGAGAGAAAAATATGTTAACTTATTTTTTTTAATAATTGAATAATTAATTATACCAGAAACAAAAATATTTTAAGACCGCACTTCACAAAACCAAACCAATACAATTATTTATAGGTCTAATGCAGTACTGGTTTTCAAAAATTTTCTTTTCGCTTCCAGGTTTCCGTTCTCAGAAAACTGATTGAGAAACCACTTTTATGTTTCAAAATTTCACTGGCTTGAGGTTTTCCAATTCCAAATTTTTCAGCTAACTGTCTAACACTTAACTTTTGCTTCTCTCCATAATGAACCACATCGCCTTTTTCTTTCAAACTTAAAAAAATCTAAAACTAGACACAAAATTTATTATGAAATTTAATCCGAAAATAAAATTTTTAAGAAAACACTCATAAAAATACAACGTCTATTGGATATGCTTAATCAGACATTCCGGTTAAAATTCTTAAATCCTTGTTCCAGTCAAAACACAATTAACAATTTTCTGGTGACGCATTTCTTTCACCGACCAACAAAAACATTAGATTTTTATTACTTATGTAGTGTTGGTAACGTGAACAGCATCAAATATCACGTCGTGGACATCTGTATTGATTTGAAATAATAAATGTATTATAGATTCCCATTTCAGAGGCCAACGAGTAAATCTCGCTTATCGTCTCTGCTAATAGTGTTTCATATAAAAACTAGTTAATTAATGTGCTGTGTTTACCAACAAAAATACTGGTAAGGCGATTTTTAATTAACAGCAAATATCGACAACCAAAAAATTAGGCCAGTTCTTACTGGCCATACATATTTAATATTTTGGCATCCAGAATATTAAAATCAAATTATGGCATCAACATCATCTCAAACATCATCACAAACATCATCACAAACAGTACAGCCAAGCTTCGCTGCAGTAACAAAAATCACACCAAAAAAACCTACAACAGCAATATCATGTCCCAGTAGAAGTTTCGCCATCGTTATGAACGCTCTTCCTGACGTCGTGCTATTTGATTACATCAAGGCAATCGGCGAAATTGTTACCCCTAAAGAAATAACCTTTGCTTCACGAATTTCTAACCAGAGTATATGCATATATCTTTCTTCCTTATCCATAGTGGATAATCTTCTGCAAAATTATCAGACCATTACTGTTAGAAATCAAACAGTATCTATTCGCAGACTTATTACACCTGCAAAGAGGCTACTACTGTCCAACGTGAGCCCTTCGATCCCGAATTCACTCATAGAGCAAGCACTTAAAGACGAACTTGGATTACAACTTGCTTCTCCTATCTCTTTTATCCGATGCGGCTCACCTGAGGACGAATACTCCCACATTTTCAATTTTCGACGCTCTATCTATATTATACCGGATAAAGAAAACTTTGAATTAAATACCTCAATTTTAATATCGCATGAAAATACCAATAACAGAATCTTTATCACTTCGGATAAACTTGAATGTTTTTTATGTAAACAAGCTGGACACACTGCAGACTCCTGTCCTAACCCTCAAGAAATATCTACCAATCTTTCTCTAAATACAACTTCTAGCCTGATCCCATTTGAACCTCCTTCTAATATTTCTCCTCCTTCCTCCTCCTCAAAAGAAGAAATCAATAAAACTAATAACGACTTAATAATTCCAAATGAACAGTCCCTAATGTCAGTGTCCATCCCTTCAAATCCTTGCATCAAAAGAACTTATTCTACCGACACAAGTCTCGAATCACCCACTTTATCGGTTACTAATAACCCCCCAGACTTAAACCCTATAAATGATCAATCTACCACAGCCTCTGCAACTCCTAAAACAGCTCCTAAAAAGAAATTAAAAACTGATGACAAAGAACTTGGTAAAATTACTTCCTCTGCTCAATCAACTATTGAACAATTAATTAGTGCTAATCCCGAGAGATTTTCGTTGACAGCATTACAGCTTATTGCCTTCCTGGAAAATTCCTTTGGTAGCAGTGATCCTCTCAAAGAAGCTCATAACTTTACCACCAACATTAAGTCTCTTTTAGAAGACCTTACGCAAATATATCAAACTGTATCTGATAGATCGCTTAAAAATCGAATTACAAGATTATCAAAAATGCTAAAGATCACATTAAATCCCGTGGACGCTGACGAAGTTGCAAGCCTTTCATCCAATAATTCATGTACCTCCTACACCAATGATACCGATCTTTTCTAAAAATAAAAAATATCTTTTCACTATTTTACAATGGAATTGCGACGGATATTATCCGCGCCTTGAGCACATACAATATCTTACATCAATTTACCATTCAGATTTTATTTGTCTACAAGAGACTAATTTTACTACAAATAATATCCCTCACCCTAAATCCTTTAAAGGATACCACTTCATTAGGACGAACTGCATCAGAGCTAGTGGAGGTGTATCAATTTTTGCTTCCAGTGAAATCTACTCAACAATGCTTCCTTTAACAACGAATCTTGAGGCAATCGCCATAACTACATTTTGCCCTAATAAGCTTACTATCTGCTCCATATATATTCCCCCAAACCATCCTTTAAAAGAGGAAGAGCTCCTAGACCTTATATTCCAGCTACCACAGCCGTTTATACTCACAGGAGACTTTAACGCACATAACAGTATGTGGGGTTCTAAATCTACATTTGGTCGTGGAAAAATAGTTGAAAATATCCTTAACTGCACAAACTCATGTCTTCTTAACACAGGATCTAATACTCACTTTAACATTTCCTCTGGATCATTCTCTGCTATTGACCTTAGTATTAGTGACCCTAAATCAGCACCTTTTCTATCCTGGCAAACAGCCGATGATCTCTTTGACAGCAATCATTATCCTATAATAATTTCCAACAACTGTAGTAGAGCTGCATCTTCCAAAAGTTATTGGCGCTTAAACAAAGCTAACTGGTCAGAATATTCAAAATCTGTTGATACTCTCTTGCTCGAAAATGAACATCCGTTAAACAATGATGTTGACTACTTATTAACGTCAATATCAGAGACAATTCTCACGGCTGCTAAGATTCACATCGGCAAAACAACATTCTCTTCAAATCATAAGGCAGTTCCTTGGTGGAACTCTTCTTGTGAAGAGGCAATTCGTCTATCCAAAAAAGCTCTAAACAAGTACCAAAAAAACAGAAGCCTTGAAAATTTAATAAATTACAAAAAATTTAAAGCCAAAGCCAAACACATAGTAAAAAAAAGCAAAAAATCATCCTGGCAGGATTATGTATCTTCCATTAATGAAAATTCTAATCCTAGCCAAATTTGGAAAAAAATACGACAAATTCAAGGTCACAAAACTAATAATAAAATTACTCGTTTAATTTCAAATGGTATAGAGATCACTTCACATGAACTTATTCCTAACATTTTTGCTAAACATTTCGAAGATAAATTCAGAAACAAAACTAATCATATTAATATGTCTCTTCGTGAAATAAATCCACACAGAAATAACCTGATATCTTCTGAACATAGCAGACCCCTTAATTCTCCTTTCACTATCCATGAGCTTATATCTGCTTTAGCTAATAGCAGAAACACTGCAGCTGGGCCCGATGATATTCCTTATATATATATCGGGTGTTCTACAGCATTCGCCGTTTCCCGCATCCTATTCGCCATGCTTTTCGGTCACGAATATCTTCCTCGTTGAGTTGTCTACTGTTCATTGCTTTCTCTACATCTTGTATCCATGTTCTCTTCGGTCTGCCTCTTTTTCTTCTCTCGGGTGGTACATACTGGATCATTTTCTTGGGCCATCTTGTTGGTCCCATTCTCTGGACATTCCCGTACCATATTAATCTTTTTTGTTCTATTCTGTCTATAATATCCTTTTCTACTTCCATTCTTTCTTTTATTTCTTCGTTTGGGATATGCTGCAGTTTAGATATTCTGCAGCTTCTTCTAAGCGCGTCCATTTCTAAAGCTTGAAGTCTTTTATTTTGTCGGTCTTTTACTTCCCACACTTCCGAGTTGTACAGGACAATTCCTTCCACGATAGTTTGGTAGATTTTGGTGATATTCCTTATACATTTCTAAAGCACTTGTCTAATTATGCTCTTAAAAAACTCCTAACTTTATATAATCTAATCTGGAGCTCACATAAATTTCCATCCCAATGGAGCAAGTCTATTGTAATACCTATACTGAAGCCAAATCAGCCAACTAGTTTTCCACAATCATACAGACCTATCACCCTTACATGCACTATGTGCAAATTAATGGAAAAAATGATCAACAAACGACTGCTATGGTATTTTGAAAAATACAAGATCATTCCACAGGAACAATCTGGCTACCAAAGACAGCGCTCCACAAGAGATAACCTTGCACTACTTCCAACCCATATATCTAACGCGATTAATAGTAAACAAGATCTGATATCTACAATCTTCGACATAGAAGGCGCATTTGACACCATCTCAAGAAACGCAATTCTTGACAAACTTTTTCAATGTAACCTCACTGGCAACATATACGCTTTTATAAAAAACTTTCTAACATCTAGAACATTCAGGGTTTCTGCCAATAACTTCCTTTCTTCTCCACATATCCAATATGACGGAGTTCCTCAAGGTTCACTTTTAAGCACATCTTTATTCATTCTTGCGATTAGCCAGTTATGTCACAATATCCCTCCACCTATCAAATGCTCATTATATGCCGATGTCCTAATAATGTACTGCCAGGGTAAATCCAACGCTACCACTAGTAAAATTCTGCAATCAGCAGTAAATGATCTACAAATCAAAGTTGCTTCCCTAGGACTTACTCTCTCCCATTCTAAGTCCAAAGTTATTAAATTTAGTAGAAGAATAAATTCTTTTAACCCTGAAATCACCGTCAATAACTTTAAATTACCGGTCGTTGACAATTGCAAAATATTAGGGCTGATATTTGATTCAAGATTAACCTGGAAACAACACATTCAGGAAACTAAAGGAGCGTGCCTTAAAAGGTTAAATATAATTAAAACACTATCACATTATCATTGGGGTGCGGATGAAACTACGTTACTAAAAGTTTACAGATCACTAATCCGCTCCAAGCTTGACTATGGATGTTTCATCTATATGTCTGCATCTAAGTCAAACCTAAATTCACTAAATACAGTGCACACAACGGCTATCCGCTTATGTCTCGGAGCATTTCGTTCCAGTCCGGCAGAAAGTCTTTACTGTGAAGCTAATGAGCCTCCCCTATGGCTTAGACGGGAATACCTGCTTTCCTCCTATGCTGCTGCAATTTCTTCCAATCCCTCCAATCCAGTGTATCCTTTAATTACATCATTACATCAACCTCATAACAATGCTCCTTGTAACTTAATTATACATTCTTTTTCTCATCTTCTACAGCCGTTATTAAAAGATATAAATTTGTCTGAGACCAGAACTCTACCATTCTCCAATAATCCCTATTGGACCAACCTACTACCTAGCATGATTTGTCCCTCACCAAATTTAACAAGGAAGATGTCAGTGTTAACACATTAAGAAATCTCTTCCTAGAACTCATAAACAAAAGTAAATATAACATAGTTCTTTACACTGAGGCGTCAAAATCTGAAAGTGGAGCTGGATATTCTCTAACTACTCTTCAACAGCCTATCGAACACTGTAAAATTTCTCCTTGGTGTAGTATTCACACTGGCGAACTGCTAGTTATCTTGGGTGCTTTCAAACATGCTCAAGAATACCCAAACACACACATAGCCATATGTACTGATTCACTTTCATCTATACACTCCATCAATACTATAACCACCAACCATCCTCTTGTCCAAGATATTCATGACATTTATCAGCTTCTTATAAATCAAAATACAAAAGTCACTTTATTATGGGTACCATCCCATGTTGGCATTAGTGGTAACGAAAAAGCCGATTGCCTTGCCAAAAAAGCTGCATCATCGATGGATACCATACTTAATGTACAAATCTGCAATGATCTAAAGGCCAGACTGAAGAAGCACACTCTATCCACCTGGCAAACTCACTGGAATAAAATTACTTCAGTGCTGCATGAAATTAAGCCCTCAGTGAACTTATTTACCTGCCCAAGTTTATCTCGGAAAAACATGGCAATCGTACGAAGACTGCGTATAGGACATACCCGTCTAACACATGGCTATTTGATAACATCATCTCCACTACCAAAATGTCAACACTGCAATACTACTCTCCGGATCAGACATATACTTAGTGACTGTCCTTTATATGCCAAAGAACGCCAACAGCTTGGTATTAGTCCTAACTTCAAAGATGTCCTCAACAGCACAGACCAAATCAACAAGGTTATCAAATTCCTCGAGAAGAATCAACTGTTAAACAAAATATAATTATTGTTAACTGATCTTTCTTTACTTATGTTATAATGTTAACTATATATTTATAATTTGTAATTCATAATATTACCATGTAAACTGCAACTCGTGCTAATGGCCATAGATGTCACATGCACGTTACTTTAAATAAAAAAAAAATGTATTATAATATACACATAATTTTATATTGTAAAATATTTGGCAAAAAATGTTAATTTTTCATTTACTGTCCGCATTTACACATAATTTACTGTCGAAGGGAGTTAAAGGGTACAGGTTCATATATGGTCGAATAATTTTTGTTTTAAAAATCGTCCGTATAGAGGATTTGTCCGGCGAAGAGAGTGTCCGTTAAGAGAGAGTTTACTCTATTTGTAAAAGTATAAGGAAGAAAGATCTTTACAATATCCCATCAGATATCTAATTTTGGTAGTTGAATAGGAAGCGTGTAAAAAATTTGCTCCTTGCTCCAGAATATCTCTATTTTTGACAATATTCAAAATTAATATACAGAAAATATGTTTAAAATTAATAATAATTTGATATGCGAAATTTTTGACATGCAATTAAGAATTTTATATTCAGCATTGGCGCGCATACGGGTAATATATTATGACCGATCACATTACCCGTATACACGCCAGTGATGAATATAAAATTTTTAATTATCTGTCAAAAATGTGCAATAATTATTGCGTCTTAAAACCCACCAAATTTTATTTGTATACCTCAACCGGTTTTAAAGCAATAAATAAATCGTCAGTTTGTAAGAAAAAATTTAACATCCTGTATCTTGGAAAAGAAGAATTTGCGGACATACGATTATAAAGCAAACTGTCATTATTTTTTAATACAGGATTACCCCTTAAAATATGTCGCACTTATTTAGAAATACCCTGTACTTATGAAGAATATGGCTAGTTGTTAAAGTACCTAACTTTTTTGTTTTTCAACATACGCGAATGAATAAAAAACAGAATGTTAAGAAAACCAGAGGCTATAGCTGGGGTTTAATTTCAGTATTTTATAAATGCTATAGTATTCCACATGGTGTTGCGAACTTCGGAAAAAAACACAGCTTGATTGGTCCACCCGGTATACAATGAAAATTTACCTGTTTAGCAACAATGTTATTACAGCGATATTGCTAAGAAATAAGGATATAACATATTAAAAAAATTACTTAAATCAGGCAATAGGTTTAGGAGATACTAGGCATCAAAAATGACCCATTTTTTGGGGTGCCCATTTGGTATGACGCGCAGTGTATATTATAAACTATTCTGTGTATATTTTCTGCAGTATTAGTGTATATTTTAATATTTTCTGTAGTAATAGTATTAGTATTTTCTGTATAACTCCCAGACAAGAATAAAAAACCGCCAAACGCCGTAAAAATGAGTGGCGCATACAATATTCCAGCTACAAAAGATTTGATATGAATATTACGTGGCGCGAAAATGTATTTTCATTTTGATGCAAAATAAAATTTTAGTTTCAATTTATAAGATTTTTCCATAATATTTGCTAAATTTGAGGTAAACTCGCCACAAAAGAGTAACTTTGATACAGTTTGAATTTTGAAACTCTTCTGTGGCGCGTTTACTTCAAATTTAGCAAATATTATGGAAAAAACTTTTAAAATAAAACTAAAATTTTATTTTGCATCAAAATGAAAATACATTTTCGCTCCACGTAATATTCATATCAGTTATTTTGTAGCTGGAGTATTGTATGCGCCACTCATTTTTACGGGGCTTAGAGGTTTTTTATTCTTTTATCAGGGGTTTTTTAAAGTTTTTTTTATAAATTAAATGTATGAAGTTCAATTCAATTTTTCTCGATTACACGTTAATCTTTATAAATGGTCGCCTTTGTCGCATTATCTCCCAAATGATCTATCTGTCCATCGAATGTACAATAGATTTTTTTCTATTCGACATAGATTGCAAAATATTATTGGAATGGCCGGTTAATGAACTCGGATTGCCCGTTGCCAGATCAAATTTAGCATCGTAACCAGTACAACTACATAAACCATTTCGGGAAAAATCGTTAATTTTATTATACTTTTGTAGCTAAATAACTTCTAAACTAACTTCTAAAACTAACTTCTAAACTAACTTCTAACTAACTTCTAATCGATTTTGATCACTAAACATGAGTTTGAAACATATTGACAAGTAGTATCTGATGCATCTAAGGTCAAGTATGATAACTGAAGCTATTACAGGAATTATTATGCTTAAAAACCGTTTTTCCCATAGGAAATAGATTTGATCATACTTATGAAGCCTATAACTTAAAAATTCGAATTTTCTCGGATATGAGGTATAAATACAACGTCAGATTCGTCCAGAGTCCTTCTACAAACGCTCAGTTACTGGCTCAATTTGTAAGTTGAAATTTTGAATAATTGTCGAAAAACCAAAATTTTCAAAGTTTAGTTTTTCAGTTTTTCAGCGATGCTGAGCCGTGTGTATGTCTGATCCTGGTGGCTTAAACACCATTTGAAAGCTTATCTCAACACTATTAATTTGGTTTATTTGCGGTTCTCCTTATCTTCTTGAACCGAAGATATATATATCCCTAAAAAATATGCCCTTTTGTACCTACCAAGTTCTATAGCTGGCTTATGGGTGGTCAAAAGTCACAAACTACACCGGTTCTGAATCGGCCATGGCCCTATCTTCAAACAGAAAAAAATTCAGGTCGGTTTAACTTTTCCACACGCATACATACATTCATACATACATACATATCTACAAACATTTTCCCTTTTATTTTTTAAATAGAAATTGAGTCATATTTTTGAGCTCGGTAACTTTTAAATGGTATAACTGATTTTCAAAATTAGACATGCGTTGAGAAGGTAATGAACAGTACTATTAGGAGCCGCAAAGTTCGGACTTAAATTTTCGAAGTTTTTGGGAGTTTTGGAGACGAGAACGAAAAACAGGCCCTAAATAGGAAGGGCCGTAAAATCCACACCCTTGGACCAAAATGGATAGTTGATATATGAATGGGTGAGTCTTTTCCTGAACTTTAAGATGGGTGTTGGCATAAATTTCAATTCCGTCAGATTTAGAAAATCGAAAATTTCGTGTATATATAGTATCGCGTGTAGGGGAGTGTGGGTGTGTGCCACTGGTTCTCTAGTAATTGACAGTTTTTCTGATATCTTTAATAAAAAAGAAACTATGGGACATTCCACGAACATATGCCTGTTTTGGAATACTTCGACAACGAATATTTTACTGTGCAACATAAGAAGTACGAAAGTAAATGGCGCTAATAATTATTCCAATAAACAACAATGTAATTTGCAATTTACTTTCGTTCTTCTTATTTTGCACAGTAAAATATTCGTTGTCGAAGTAATCCAAAACAGGCGTATGTTCGTGGAATAGGGTATAGACGGTTTTACTCTTGAATATGTGTTTTAACTGACGACATGCGATACGTGAGGAGGTTATGTCTTGTCTTACACTAAGATGAAATTATTTTCGATAAACATTGCGAAAGAAACACAGCGGTCAAAGAAAGAAGATCAGTGCAATGTACCTCTAGCTATTTAGAGAGCCTCGACGTAGACCCCAAATCCGTACTTACTCTCAAATAAATTCCACCCCAAAACATCACAGAACCTCCAATAACAATCTCGTCTCTTAAGTTGCGCTGTGCATACCGCACACTTAACTCTTAAGGTGTCGACCAGAATTGTTAAGGTTAGGTGCCTTTGTGATTTTATAGTTTGGTTACCTTTTCTTTTTATTATTAATTTAGTTTTGTTTAAGTTAAAACCCATCTTGTTAACCCGGGAGTAGTCGCGCTCACTTCTGTAACGTCGATAGTCGCGTGTGAGATTCTATCTCAAAATACGAATTTAAAACAAATTTTTATTTTGTACTATTTTTATCTTCTTTTTATATATAAAATATATATTTCTAACAATTTTATTAAAAAAACCTGTGTTAACGGCCACCTGCCAACATCGGCCACCTGTCCTAACGGCCAGTTTAAAAATTTCCCAAATCAATTATATGTAGACTACAAAAACTGGCAATACCGTCCACCTTTCTATATCGACCAAGAGTTCTTCCATTTTTAGTGGCCGTTACTAAAAAATTTTACTGTACAGTAAAACCTGTGTTAACGGCCACCTGCCAACATCGGCCACCTCTCCTAACGGCCAGTTTAAAAATTTCCCAAACCAATTATATGTAGACTACAAAAATTGGCAATAGCGGCCACCTTTCTATACCGGCCAATAGTTCTTTCATTTTTAGTGGCCGTTACTGACAGGTTTTACTGTATTACAAAAAAGGATGAAATGTGAGATTCTATCTAACGGCGCGACTACTCGCTGGTTAAAGCTAATTGGTTCTCCCCAAAGCCATAAATTTCACAAAAAGAAGAAGAAGAAAAAAAATATATTCCTACGTCTTACTACACCCTTCCTCGAGGCACTTACGAAATTTTTTCAAAATTGCAAAATTTTTCATCAAGTTATCGCGAAAAAGGATAAAAATTGAGATTCTATCTCACTGCGCGACTACTCGCGGGTTAAAGAATAAAACCGTCTATTCTTTTATTTATAAAGATATCAGAGAGATTAGAAAAACAAAGTGTTCACAAAACACAATGTACAATACGATATCGATGTATACTGTGACACTATTTACAGGCCGCTCACATCCTGGCTTATTTCTTTCCGAAGCTTCTCGTCGTTACCAGAGAACACCATTCCTTTCCACGGTATTCGGAACGAGGAATACAGAAGTATATAAGAACGAGAGATTCATTTAGCAGGCCAGTCAGTTATCGACGCGTAATAATTATTGTATTTCGAATTGAGGGTGTTTCTCCGTGTATTTTAAAATGTATTAGTTATTGGAATTATTATGGTTTAGTTAGTAAAGTCATAAATTTGATATTGTCAATAAATTAGATGTGTTAGTTTGAGTTATTTGTAAGTATTAAATAAATTAAATAAGTGATGTAAAATAAAATAATGCTAAGTAAGTCTTCCTTTATTTAAATTAAACTTAGTGCCTAAAAACATAAATAATAAAATAGTAAAGTCAAACGCGTAAAGCAGAATAATAGTAATATCGTATGGCATTTTGGCCGGGGAGATCCTTTCGGATTGTTCCGGCGCTATTTACAACTTTAACCCTGTTTTCAAGTAACTAGTGCCGATGTACACTAGCCCAGAGGGACCGACGGCTTAACGTGCTCTCCGAGGCACGGTCAGACGGCTCGTGTCATTATTGGAAATAAAAATGGTGTGTCTTTAGCAGGGCTCGAACCCACATGCACTGGCGTATGAGGCCAGCGATTATGCCGTTACTCCACGGCCGCTCATTCGTAAAGCAGTACAATACCCACACTTATAACTGGTCCTCCTTACAGGATGTCTCAAACTTAATATAACAAAAACATTTCTTTTCTTCCACCCGGTAAAAGTTAAAAAAATAAGTTTGAGTTAACCTTTGTCCCAATATGTAAATAACAAAGAATAATCTGAAATAAAAAAAGAATGTGTGTGTAGTTTGTACGCACGTAAGAAGTTATACTTCTATTATATGATTTCAACAAAATAAATATAAAAAATGAATAACCATTTTCAATTTCGTTGCAAAACGAAAATACAGCCGAACCATATTCCAGTCCAATCAGAGAGTGCCGCAAGCACCTCTACCGGTTTCGAAACTTATTAGTCTCTCATCAGGAGGCACATATACTGCTCTCCCTGATCCAACCAAAACAAACCCCAGCGTGCAGTCCCGAATTGCAACGAACGAAATGGCATAGATGCCCTAGCGGCAACTGCTAGCAAAAGACTAAGTTTTCACTCTAATGGCATATAGCATATCCACCAGAATGAAAACAATGGGAACCTTCTCTGGTTACACCTCCGAGGCTTCTACAATTTGCAAGCCATACGGATGCTGAGACTAAGGAAGATGAGGGATGTACAATGTAGAATTCCCTCATCTTCCTTAGTCTCAGCATCCGTATGGCTTGCAAATTGTAGAAGCCTCGGAGGTGTAACCAGAGAAGGTTCCCATTGTTTTCATTCTGGTGGGATATGCTATATGCCATTAGAGTGAAAACTTAGTCTTTTGCTAGCAGTTGCCGCTAGGGCATCTATGCCATTTCGTTCGTTGCAATTCGGGACTGCACGCTGGGGTTTGTTTTGGTTGGATCAGGGAGAGCAGCATATGTGCCTCCTGATGAGAGACTAATAAGTTTCGAAACCGGTAGAGGTGCTTGCGGCACTCTCTGATTGGACTGGAATATGGTTCGGCTGTATTTTAGTTTTGCAACGAAATTGAAAATGGTTATTCATTTTTGATTTACATTTACTCTGTGTGGAGTATGAAGGGAACCAGTCTCGTTGGAACTTTACCGCGCTGAGCAGATGGGACGTGAATTGTAAATTGTAGAATTCCCTCATCTTCCTTAGTCTCAGCATCCGTATGGCTTGCAAATTGTAGAAGCCTCGGAGGTGTAACCAGAGAAGGTTCCCATTGTTTTCATTCTGGTGGGATATGCTATATGCCATTAGAGTGAAAACTTAGTCTTTTAAAATAAATATACTTTCAACAGGTTGTTTGTATTTTATTTAATGATTAAATTAATTTTTACTTCTTCTTCTTCTTTAAGTGCCATCTTCGTTCCGAAGGTTGGCGATTATCAGGGCTATACGTATTTTCGAAACTGCTGACCGAAACAATGTTGCTACAGCTATACCATTCCCGTAGATTCTTTAGCCAGGAGTTTCGTCTTCTTCCTATGTACCTTTTTTCTGCTATCTCCCCTGCATAATTATTCGAAGCAGTTCATATCTTTCGCCTCTTGTAATGTGTCTTAAGTATTGCAGTTTTCGTTTTTTGATCGTAAATATGACTTCCTTTTCTTTACTCATTCTTCTCAAGACCTCGACGTTTGTGACTCTCTCCGTCCATGATATTTTCAAGATTCTGCGATACATCCACAGTTCAAATGCCTCTAATTTTTTGGTATCAATATTTTTCAGCGTCCATGACTCCATTCCGTAAAACAGCACAGAAAGTACGTAACATCTCATCAGGCGAAGTTTCATTTCAAGGCTCAAATCTCTTCCACAGAACACTCTCTTCATTTTAGTGAATATGGATCTGGCTTTCTCTATTCTTATTTTGATTTCTGCTGAGCTATCGTTGTCTTCATTTATAAATGTGCCTAAATATTTGTATTTGCTAACTCGATCGATAATTTCATTGTGTAAATATAAATTTTGCACATTTCGTGTTGATTTCGATATTACCATAAATTTAGTTTTCTTTATGTTCAAAGATGGTCCATATTCTTTGCTGCAGTCTGCTATCTTATTCACCAATGTCTGTAGCTCTTCAAGTGGTTCTGCGATCAGAACGTTGTCGTCGGCAAATCTCAGATTGTTTAATTTAACACATTTATTTATTTTTACTTATTATTATTTTGTTACTCAGTTATTTTTACTTACTACTTTCCAAAAATTTTTATTAAAACAATACCAAAAATAAAACAAAATAGAAAACACACGGATTCGAACCGGGGACCTCTCGATCTCCGGTCACACGCTCTACCTCTGAGCTATATTCCCTTTGCTTTGACAGGTTACAAGATTTCTCATAAATACTGACAAATTTAATAGACCAAGTGAACTATACAAAAATACTTTAAATATATTTACTATAATTATAAAATATCTTATTCCCGAGGAAGACAAATCCAAAGACACAAAAATTATAATAAATATATTTACTAAAACACTAATAATATATTCTTTTCACGCACACCTTATTTGCTCTACATAAAGATGTAGCGACTAATACCATACTGTTGGTGTGCGCATGCGCCAGGGAATGTAAAAATTCACCCTCGTGCCTAAAGAAGTATAACTAACTTCAAAAAAAATAAATAAACGGAATCCGTTAATTTGTTCCCGAAAAAATCGACTATGATGATGATGAGTATGAGTATAATTTTGAGAGATGCATAACTTTTTAAACTTGTGTATTTTACATAAATTGGTAGGTACGTTAACAGCAAAAATGTTTTCATTCCAACACGCTGAATTTTCAAAGCGTTTCTCCGATGTTAAAATCTTTGACTCTTTTATGTTATATAAATTTTATAGTGAGTGACAACCGTGAAGGATAAAAATATTTCTATTTTTTTAATATATCCTAAAAACAAAGGAATAACTGTCGTCGCATTTCACCGTCTGAAATATTTATCCTACAGTGGCATTTTTATAATTCGAGAGCTCGATATGGTTTTACGTGTAATTGTTTTTGAGCTACGTATATGGCAAGAGATGTAAAATAGGAGTGAAAAAGCGCCTTTTGCAAGCTCTAAAGATTTACTGAAATGTGTCAACTGTTGTCAGTGCATAAAAGGAATTTAAAAAAGATTTTAGACATAAATGTATACCATACGAATTTAAATATTAGTAACGAAAAAATGCTGAAAGTTTACAATAAGCAAATTTAAGAGTCTCAGATGCAAAAAGGATTCCTTGCAATCACATTCCGTTTTCATTCGTCTCGGAAAAGGATAGAAGAGGAACTTTCTAGTACTCAAATTTGAGTAAAGATAGAAAAGTAAAAGATGTTTTTACTTGTTTTTGATTCAGAGGGATGCACACTCGCTGGGCAGCTGTTTCCACTATTTCAGACTTTTTCAACAGCGCAAGCGTGCACTCCGCTGAATCGAAAAACAGCTCAACCATCAATTTAAGGGGAATTTGAAAGATCATTCAAATTCCCATTGGGACGCGATCCAGCGACATCTCTTAACAAATTGAACAGTCTCGGATGCAAAATTCACCATTAAAATGGTAAAAAGTTATTTAAAGGCTCCCCCAAACCAACGCGAATTATTCGCAGCGGATTCGTGACGGAAAGTTCGCAGTCGAATTCCTGACGGAATTCGTAAAGAACTTCATATTGAAGCGAATATATTCGCGTCATACTCGTATGTGTCTAGTATTGAGAAGAGTTGGTGACAACGAAAAACAAAGAATACTACTCAGTGATCTCAATTCTTCACAAAAATGTATACATCATCAGATGAAGAAGAAGCTCTTGTAATGTTAGCAATGGAGGACGACAATTCAAGGTAAAATTATTATCTATAGTTATCCTAAAACAACAATATGGACTATATTATGAATTTAATCTTAGGAAAAGAAGAAAATGGGTTCATAATATCAATATAGAAAGACTGAAATGTGGGAAATATCACACGCTGATGCGTCAATTACGAAAAGACGATAAAAGATGCTACATTTATTTTAGAATGACAATAGATTGTTTCGATGAACTGTTGCACCTTGTAGAAAATGATATTAGAAAATCAGACACGAATTACCGAGAAGCTATTTCTCCCGAAGAACGGTTGGCCATAACATTAAGGTAAGAAAATGAAAAAAAAACTGCAGGCATTATTTATATCATTAATTTACTACAGTAAAAGAGAATAAGGATCAAAATAACTCTAAAATATACTTAATGTATTGTAAGGGTCAAAGGAATTGACATAGTTGGAAACTGATGGATTATGAGAAGCTGCTTGGTTGCAACTCTGCGCCAAGTTGTGTAGTGTAATATAATTATTTTCACAATTCACTTCATAGAACCCAGAAGTATTCGATTGTTTAGGTAATGCAGTGTCATTTGGTGAAGGTAGGGATAAAACCGAAATACTTCCGACGGAAGAGGGGTTTTGATAGGTGTCTGTACTTTCAGCTCTAGATTGATGGCTATTCAAAGAACTTTCCTCCAATTGAAGCAACTCCTGCTCCATGATAACTTGCGCAATCTTCATTTTTGTTTCAATTTGCCTTCTAGGAGAGAAAGATTTTACCGTAGAAGCATGAGCCAAAAACAGTTGATCGGTAGCATCATGCACTACTCTCTTTTTGCTCTCAAAATAACTGATCATATCTTTCACAGATGTGGATGGCTCAGAATTGCGTTTTCTGTTTGTTCTGCCTGTAGAAGGAGTTTCATTTGAAAGAGTAACCCTAGGAGCTTCATTTCGAGTAGGTTTCGATGAGGAGGATTGAATCTTATTCTGGGAATCATCTGTCTGAGTTGTTAGTAGATTTTTACTACACGTTGGTTTCTGTACTGCGGAATTTTCATCCGTTAATATATTTTCGGGTGATTCTATATTTGGAAATGCTTCAGATTCTTGTGTATCAACATCTGTGACATTGGATGCAGTCTTAGCAAAATTTAGGAACGGTTTGAACGATTCCATATGATCTGCCCATATCCATTTTTTTTTTATCGCTTGCCGCTTGTCCAGTTCTAGTTTTATTAGTTCTTATGTACTTAGCGTACGTATCGCGCAGATTCCTCCATTTTTTTTTAATCTCATCCCCTGAAACAAAATACTCTTTTTTAGGTATCTGGCTACCGGAGATACATTTTATACAATAGGCCATAGTTTTAGAGTCGGGTTTTTGACTGTAAGTGCCATAGTTGTAGAAGTTTGTGAAGCTTTATGTAGAAATTTGCAACACATTTACTTGCCCGAACCAACTACAGAAATATGGAAAAAATCTGAAGAAGGTTTTAGAAATACCTGGCGATTCCCAAATTGTATTGGTAGCATCGATGGCAAGCATGTTACTATCAAGTGTCCAGACAAAACAGGATCTAATTATTGGTGTTATTTGAATAAGTTTTCTACAGTATTAATGGCTATTGTTGGCCCAGATTAAAGATTCATTTCAGTTGATATTGGCGGTTTTGGTAAAAACAGCGACGGTGGAATATTCGAAGCTTCCAACATGGGAAGAAGATTTGAAACAAATCAGATGGGTGTACCTGAGCCGAAAAATCTCCCAGGCCAGAATGAACTTTCCCCCCATGTCTTAATTGGAGACGAAGCCTTTGCACTAAAACCATACTTGTTGAGGCCCTTTCCATACAGTCAAAGCAGAACAGATATTTTCAAGGAAAATTATAATGTGAGGCTCTGTAAAGCGAGAAGAGTAGTAGAAAACGCTTTCGGAATATTGGCACAAAAATGGCGTATAGTCTACAGACCAATGGAAACAAAAATTGATACTAGTATTCTCATTGTGAAAACTGCATGTATTTTGCATAATTTTCTAAGGACAAAAAAATGTGATGATAGATTCATAGAACTTTTAGATCCACCAGAGCCTGAACTTGGAGCATTTCAAAATTTGGACAATGACCCAAGGAGAGCTGCAAGACTGGCATTTTCTGTTCGAGAAAAATTTGCCACGTATTTTAATTCAGGACTATGAATAAATTGTTCACGATGAAAATAATGGACTCTTCTTGCAGTAAATATAGTATTGTTTAGGCCTCTGCTTTTCTTTAGTCTTAGATGTAGAAAAATAAACCAATACAAATCGTAAAACTACTCACCATTTTCGCCTATTTCTTCTCCTATTCTAGTCCAAATCTTGTCCTTTTTCCTTACATTTTTATAATCTTCATGAGAAAGGTCATAGAGAATAGGATACTTTCGAACCAACTCAATAATTCTCTCCATTTTCAATTTTTTCACATGCGAAACCACTGCGAAACTGATAAAAACGCTGTCGAGTGCGAACTAAGATTCCGGACGAATAAATACGCAGACAAAACGCATGCCCGAACGACGAAAATCGTACTTGTCTGAACTTGTATACTTACCACAGTGGAAACAATTCAATGCGAATCGTATGCGGTACGGAATTCCGCAGGTAATGCGAATTTTCCGCGTTGGTTTGGGGGAGCCTTAAATCCGAGACTTTTCGTGTTGAAAGTTCTTTCTGGTACATCCTTAATCTGCGACTTTTACAATTTATAAGACCGCAGACGACGAATATAGAAAACAAAAAGGATTCCTTGGAATCACATTCCGTTTTCATTCGTCTCGGAAAAGGACAGAAGAGAAACTCTCTAGTACTCAAATCTGAGTAGAGATAGTAAAAGTCGCAGATTAAGGATGTACCAGAAAGAACTTTCAACACGAAAAGTCTCAGATGTAAATAACTATTTACCATTTTAATTTTATTATAATGGTGAATTCTGTATCTGAGACTCTTCAATTTGTTAAGAGATGTCGCTGGATCGCGTCCCAATGGGAATTTGAATGATATTTCAAATTCCCCTTAAATTGATGGTTGAGCTGTTTTTCGATTCAGTGGAGTGCACACTAGCGCTGTTGAAAAAGCCTGAAATGGTGGAAACAGCTGTCCAGCGATTGTGCAGCCCTCTGAATCAAAAACAAGCAAAAGATGTAGATCTTTGAAACACACTCAGTGATCAAAAGATCCACAGATACTGGCTTAACGACCGCTCGTACGTTTAACCAGTATCTGTGGATCTTTTGATCACTGAGTGTGTTTCAGAGATCTACATCTTTTGTTTTTTCATAAACATTATCTTACTTACTCTAAAGTAATTAGGGAATTAAAACTTGAGACTGTCATTTTCAGGTTGGGCGTAGATTTACGCTCCTGCTATGTCTAGGACTCGAATGTTGTTTTTTGATTGGAATGTGTCTAAAGATATTCAACTTCTCATCTTTACCGATGAGCCCAGAGAGGTTGAAGAGGGCGAAACACATTTCTAAGAACTGGTGTTTGGATTTTTGATTCTATTCAAAAAATTTTTCCCAGCCCGAAATAGTGGATGTGTGAATTATTCGTAAGGGGATTTTTCCACATTCTCTATTTCATTTGTTTCAAAAACAAGCAAAACCATCTTTTACTTTACAATTAGGTTTATTTTTCATGGTCCATTCTCTCACAGTTTTTGCTCAGAATTTTAAAAACTTCGATTGATATGAAATTTGAAAATTATTTTATGAATTATTTTTTAATGATTTTAATTTCCAATTGTGCAGCAAGATTTTCGTCACGTGTTTAATTTTGTCCAATCAGTTTATTATTATAGCGGGAAAAATATACTTATATTATTATACTGAAAATAAACTTTACAGTAGGAAAAATGAAAGAATACCCATGAACGAACATATTTATAAAACACGCTGTATTTTCCTGTTACCGTCTCACACAAAAAATTGGCCAGCGCACGTACATGTAATAATTATTGTTACATGTACTTGCACTGGACAATTTTCTTTGTGACACGGTGACAGAAAAATACATGCTTTTAACAGTTTTATTTGTTCGTTCATGGGTATTCTTTCATTTTCCGACTGTATGTATTTTGTTAATGTTTAATCACAACGAGTTTCCTAGTTTTGACAACTGTGACATTTAAGAAAATAAACCATATTAAACTTTTAGTTTTGAATCTAATGTGAAATTGTCACAAGGAGAATACAAATCGGCAATTTTAAACGCTCGAGTATAATTCGGTGAGATTATTTCATGAATAAAACTGTATTTTTATAAATACTGTTATGATCTTACTTTTGAAATGTAATGATGTTCTCAGATGTAATTTATCTTAATTAATTAATCAATAATTATCTCATTAATCAAACAGATCAAATATCAATATAGTGTCCGTCTCAGGGCTAAATTATAATATCAATTACTTACTTTCGTGGCTTCAAAGTATTTCCCAGTGGATTCCTAATCGGGATAGATAAAAGAGAATAAAATAATACACACATACGGATTTCAATTAGAAATTAAAAAAATCGTTTATTTTATCTAAATGGCAATAACTGCTTAATATTTCTTATATCTTATCTTTCTATCTTTATTTAATACAACAGTTACAAAAATGGGAACCTTATTTCTTTTTGTCTCCAAATTTATTTTATTTATAATGAACTATTATAATTTATCAGTAACAAATTGATTTGGGTTTGATGAAATTTTTTTAATAGTGATTGTGTGGCTCAATTTTCAATGTGGTATTTAATACACAAACCATACATTCATGTCATAACAAAATAGACTGACCTTTACTGATGATTTGACAATGTCTTCACACAAAACACGTTTCCTATTGGCTTGGGTTGCGATCCAACGACTCGTCTAAGTCTTCCAGTAATGTCTCTGCTCCTTTGAAAACTACGCCTCGTACAGCACTCATTCCTGCCTTCTCCTGATGCCGTGTTCCACCTTTTTTACCACTTCTGGTAACTGGACTTCCGCCTCTCGACCGCTCAAAAGACACTGACTCTCCTTGCTCATTCATTCTCCTCCTTCTAAAATACCCCTTCCAGCATTCAAAATCAACCAATCCCAAGCAACTTTCAATTATCCGTATTGACCAACACAAACTTTCCTTTTTCTAAATATCTTAATGGATTTCAAGAAAAAATAATATTCCCCATTTCAATTTTACTTTCCACATTAATCCTCTTTACAAATTTAATAACCTATTATCTTATTTACTAGAATATGAGTTATCGGTAGTTATTGACAAATCTTTCCACGAACACTTTCTTTTTAAACATCACTCTAATTGTTTACTTGAGTCGTATTGTTCCTGGGGTTCGTAAACACTTCTCCGAAACACTTTCTTAAAAACTACCTATACAAAATTTGTTTTTTTACAGGGTGTTCCAAATTTACATGCCCGCGGTCGATAAAAAACGAAAACCTTTATTTTTATTTGAATTTTAAATATAACTGTAGACTTTTATTTCTTACGTCAAATAGGAATATAACAATACATTTAACTAATATTTTATTGATATCTTCGTCTGAATATTTGCTAAATTGTGCTGTTCACTTTGACAAGTGTAATAACATTAATTGTGATAAATATCACTGAATATTTATTTTTATCATACATTTTGACACTATCATCATCTTCTGGAGCTCATTTGATCGGATTTCTTGAGTACTTTGACGAAATTATTAAGTAAATAATTTCATAAAATGCATATTATTTTTTCGATATTTAAGCTTCAATATTTAGATTTGAGTACTGCCGAAAAAAATATACCTACATTAAATTACCTATAACTCACTTTTAATAATTAATACCAAAACTTTTTTAAGAGCACACAGTAGCGATCAACAGGTAGCAACAAACGCGGTCCAAGATTGCGAAAGTTCTGCGAACTTTCACAAGTGAGGCAACAGTGCGTCGGTAATTCGACACTGACAGTGACGTTTATACTATTAAACACAATAATTTTTATACACATAGGCGCGAAATGTTGCCAAGTCAGTGACGTTCGATTTCTTGTTATAAAAAAAGTGATTTTTAGTAGTTCCAATGTGACACAAAATCTAGGCACGGGATAAAAAAGTTTATTTGAAGAAAGTGTATTTTTTGTCTCTCTTAATGACGGTACAGGCTCCTTTTTTCAATATTTTATTTAGATATAGAGTAATTTCCACATACATATTTCTGAAATTGGGCTCTGTACCGCCATTCTTTATTATAGTATGAATATGTGTGCCAAATATCTCGCGAAAATATTCAAAATTAGAGCCGCAATCTTGGAACGCGTTTGTTGCTACCTGTTGATCGCTACTCTTTGCTCTTAAATAAGGAATTTATTCGATTATTTATTAGCTAAAATTTTGATAATCATAACTTTTTTGTAAAAACTTTTGATTTTTGAGTTATTTATGGAAAACCGCTTTAAAACATTAATTTTTTTTACACAAAAAATTAAAATTTTTGATCGTTAATAACAAATTTTGCTTATAATTTGTGCCTCTATTGATTTATGGGATTTAATAAAATAATTTTCACCCGCGAGAGGGGGTGGCATCCACCCGCAGGGTAAAGTCGCAAGTTGGCACCATGTCACTTTTGTTCCTTGAGGTATCCTCTAGTACTCACAAATTTTTATGAAAATCGATAAAGGTTCAATGGAAGCGAATGTGAAAACCTTCGGTGACTACACATTAGGTTTGTTCTAGCATCAGTTTCAAACGGTTTGAAACTATCAGCGAATAGTGGACCAGCACGAGTAGAGGGGATAGTACTGGTGACTGTATTATGTTTTCTCACTGACCAACTATTTGCTGACGGTTTCTGACTAGTTTCACTGTTTGCTAGAACAAACCTCATATAATAATATAAGAAGTATAATCTTCCATTAAATATTTTTTTTACAAAAATATTTAATGACAATGAAATAGTTTTATGAGTTTAGCATATGAAGGTACTGTCAGGTTCAGGATATATGACATCTTTTATTTGTGTTTCGAACAAGATAACTTCTACTTTAGAACAACTTCTTTATCTGGTTTTACTCCTTAATTTTAACGTGGTAAAAGAGAACAACGTTTTTTCAAATGAAATACAGAGTGAAAGGGGCGTCAGACAGGGCTGTGTCCTGTCTCCTACTTTGTTCAATTTGTATTCAGAGGAAATAATCCAGGAAGCACTAGAAGACCTAACCACGGGAATAAAAGTAAATGGCCGACCAATAAATAATATACGGGTTGCCGACGACACTATTTTATTAGCCGAATGTCTTGAGGATTTACAACAAATGGTTGACAGAGTGGTAGAAGTCAGCCAAGAAAACGGACTGTCCCTAAACATAAAAAAGACACAATTTATGGTAATCACAGAAGCTCAACAGCGCCAAGAAAGCATAACAATACATGAAGAATAAATTAAAAAGGTTGAAAAATATAAATATTTAGGTACAGTAATTAATGAAACTAATGAGTACACAGAAGAGATTAAAGCAAGAATAGGACAGGCAAGAAATGCTTTCTACAAACTGAAAAAAGTACTCTGTAGCAGGGACATTACAATTTCTTTAAAGATAAGACTTCTGAGATGCAATGTGTTCCCCGTATTATTCTATGGGTTGGAGGTTTGGACATTAAAGAAGGATGTTTCGGACAGATTAGAAGCCTTCGAGTTATGGGCCTACAGAAGAATATTAAGAATAAGTTGGGTGGATAGAGTCACGAATATCGAGGTGTTGAGAAGAATGGGAAAAGATAAAGAGGTTTTAAATACAATTAAAGTCAGAAAACTGCAATATCTGGGACATGTTATGAGGGGCAAGCGTTATAATTGGTTACAATTAATAATACAACGAAGAATACAGGGTAGAAGGAGTCGCGGAAGAAGACGCATCTCCTGGTTAAACAATTTGAGAGCTTGGTTTAATTGCACTTCTGCTGATCTCTTTAGAGCAGCGGTATCGAAAGTGCGAATTGCCGTGATGGTTGCCAACCTTTTTAGAGGAGATGGCACATGAAGAAGAAGAAGACTCCTTAATTGGTCGGAAGGAGGGAGGAAGGCCGCCTACACGATGGACAGACGATATCAGGCGGATTAGTAAAAACTGGTAACAATCAGCACAAAACCGTGAAGTGTAGAAACAATTGGGGGAGACATATGTCCAGCAGTGGACGTTACTTGGTTGGATGTTGATGATGATGATGATTATGACTCCACAATTTGCCAGGTTTCGATGTAAAAAACAATCAAATTAGGTTAGCTGCAACTAATTAATGGAAATGTAATCAAATTTCGTTCTTTTTACAAATTTTCCAAATTATTACTTTTTCTCTGACACTGACAATTCTAAATTTTTATATGTAGGGTGTAACAAAAATACAGGTCATAAAAATTTAATCACATATTCTGGGACCAAAAATAGTTTGATTGAACCTAACTTACCTTAGTACAAATGTGCACATAAAAAAAATTACAACCCTTTGAAGTTACAAAATTAAAATAGACTTTTTCCAATATATCGAAGACTATTAGAGATTTTTTATTGAAAATAGACATGTGGCGTAAAAAAATTATAGTGAAATTTGGACACCCCATAAAAATTTTCCGGGGGTTTTGTTCTTTTAAACCCCCCCAAACTTTTTTGTACGTTCCAATTAAATTATTATTGTAGAACCATTGGTTAAACAAAATGTTTGTTAAACTTTTTTGCCTCTTAGTAATTTTCGAAAGTCAGTTTTTATCGACATATTTTGAATATTTTTCAAGTCCACCACATATTATGGTTAAGTACGATTATGGAGACTTGGTAGTAATATGAAAATTTATGTATTTAGGTATATTTTGAACCATATTAAAAAAGAAGCCACATCTCGATAAAAGGTGCCTTCTCGAAAAAATACAAAGAGGCAAAAAAGTTTTAAAAACACTGTATTTAACTAATGGTACCGCAGTAATATTTTAATGGAAACGTACACAAACATTTGGGGGGTTTCAAAGAACAAAACCAACATAAAATTTTTATGTAAACATATTAAAAAATAAGCCTCAATTCGATAAAAACTGCCTATCGAAAAAATACTAAGAGGTAAAAAAGTTTTAGAAATATTGAATTTAACTAATGGTACCACAATAATAATTTAAACTGAGACGTGCATAAAAGTTAGGGGGGAAGTTTATAGAAACAAATCTCCCATAAAATTTTTATGGGGTGCACAAATTTCACTACAATTTTTCTTTCAGATTTTCCTGGCATAAGAACGGCATGTCCATTTTCAATAAAAAATCTCTAACAATTTTCGATATATTCGAAAAATCGATTTTTATTTTGTAACTTCAAAGGGCTGTAACTGTTTTTTGTGCATATTTGTACTAAGGTTCATTCGCACTATTTTTGGTCCCAGAATATGTCGTGATTTAATTTATGACATTATGATCTGTATTTTTGTTACATCCTGTAAATAGCTTAACAGGAGAGACTTAAAATGCTAACTTTGTTTACAAATTAGATTGCGACTGAAAAGCTACCTAGCTTGACATCTACTCTAACTAATTTTCTAATTGTTATTAGTCCAAAGAAATGATTTAAACATACCGAAACAAGTTTTGATGTTGCTTTTTACTTTTCATTTGATGAGATTGGTAAGTGGTCATTACATATTTGGTTATCTACGTCTAAAGGTGGAAAACAATAAATATAATGTCAATTTATAGGATTTTATCGCTAAATTTACCAGTTCTAAGAGGTTCATTTTCTTTTATCTCACAACTCAATATGTTTTCCATCTTTTGCGTTATTTGCCGGTTATTAGCGCGCTCATCACTGTAGACAGTGAGCCCAGTAGCCCTCTTGCCGGTTTTGCCTAAATAACGTAAAAGATGGAAAACATATTAAGTAGTGAGATAAAAAGAAATAAACTAGTGGAGGTGGGAGATTAAGCGATAAAAACCTATAAATTTATATTCTACTTATTGTTTCCCACATTTAGACGTATCGGACGAGTTTGGCAACTTCCACTGTGACAGTGACAGTTTTAGTTGACATACACTCTGATACGTCTAAAGGTGGGAAACAATAAATTGAATGTAAGTTAATAGGTTTTTATTGCTAAATCTCCCACTTCCACTAGTTTCATTTCTTTTTCTCTCACATCTTAATATATGTTTTCCATCTTTTGCGTTATTTTGCCGGTTATTAGCGCGATCATCACTGTATACGAAACTGAAATAATGCCATAAAAATGGTTGGAGTCTGTATTTATACCACTCTCAAAAAAATCAAATAGGCCTGGATGCCGCGTACCAAAAAAAGTTTATTAATAGCAAGCTGAAAATTTGTTAATAGCTTAACGATGTCTAGTCGGACAAACTTTGATATACGGGAACACTGTAATAGAGGAGTTTTAATTGTGGAACAGGTTAGAGGTTTCGAACGTGAGACTACGAAAACGTCCCATGTATTTTGTCGGACAGAACTTGCAATTGATTTGTTAACCTTTCATTAAACTCCCATGCAAAAATCAGACTGCTATTTACCACCAACAAAATTCCATCATTTAGCATGTTCTACGTGGAGGACTTATAAAAATGTCCAACATATCTGTCAGTCAGACATTTTTTTATATTTTATATAAAGTTTGCTATTGAATAAACTTAAAAACAACCTGTTAGTTTTCACAATCATAAACGTGTCAGAATGACACGTTCCACAATTAAAATAACGTTTTATAAACTTACATTCAATTTATTGTTTCCCACCTTTAGACGTGTCAGAGGAGTATGTCAACCAAAACTGTCACTGTCACAGTGGCAGTTGCCAAATTCGTCCGATACGTCTAAATGTGGGAAACAATAAGTAGAATGTAAATTTATAGGTTTGTGTCGCTTAATATCCCACCTCCACTAGTTTCATTTCTTTTTATCTCACTACTTAATGTGTTTTCCATCGTTTGCGATATTTAGGGAAAACAGGCATGAGGGCGCTCATCACTGTAGTGATAAGCGCGCTAATAACCGGCAAAATAATGCAAAAAATAGAAAACATATTGAGTTGTGAGATAAAATGAAATGAAACTAGTAGAGTTGGGAAACTTAGCGACAAAAACCTATAAATTGACATTCTATTTATTCTTTCCCACCTTTAGACGTATCGAACGAGTTTTGTGACAGTGATAGTTTTAGTTGACATACTCATCTGAAGGTGGGAAACAATAATTAATTACCAGGTTTTTATCGCTAAATTTCCCCACTTCTAATAGTTTTATTTCTGTTTATCTCACAACTTAATATGTTTTCCATCTTTTGCGTTATTTTGTCGGTTATTAGCGCGCTCATCACTGTATAGTTCTAAATGTTTGTTAGTTCTAATGGTCTTTGGTCAGGGCCTGGAGATTTCCCATTTTTTGCTTTGATGGCTTCTTCTACTTCCGCTTTTAAAATACTGAAACCACTATTCGTATACTTTGCGCTGTTAAGTGGTGGTCTCGTATCCAGGAAGAGGTCCTTTATGTGATTAGTCCATTATTTATTGTTTTCGTTTAAGTCGAGAATTTTTTAACCTTTGATTTTTCTCGTGAAGTTAGGAGTTCTTTTTCTCTGAATATAGGTACATATATGTCTAAGTTATTTGTGTATTTAAACTCGTCATAGTTTACTTGTAATTTTTTCCATTCCACGACATCTTCGTTCCATCCACGCTTCTTTTTCTCACTTAACATTAAGTATATCTTTATTATTATCGTCCTTATTTTTACACTTTTTTTGTTGAATAATGTCTACATAGTGTTGTATCGGTCATCCAGTCCATTTTCTTTAAAGACTTTTTACCTTTTCTAGTTTCAATACTTCGTTTGATATGGTGACCATGGCGGAATTCATTTTATTATTATAGCTTTTGGCCGATATTTTCTTGTTCAGATCTTTCTAGCTATTTTTTAATCTTACGATTAAACTTCACAACAATAAAAATCTTGAAATTCTTATTGTTGAATTTCTCGTCTATCGTATACGGATTTTACCATGATAGTATGATAGAATTGATCCAAAAAATGATATAACCCAGACATCCAAAGTGAAAGTTATCCTCCAACATCAAATTGTTCTATATGGTCCACATAATGTTCAGAAAAAAGTCACACCATTTTGAGCGTCGGGTTTGGCTAGGAGAGGGGAGAGAAATCGGTAAATTCGTAGTTTTTTACGTTTTTCGTCAATATTTCTAAAACTATGAGGTTTAGCATGAACAACCTTTTATACAAAAATGTTCTACATTAAATTTGAAATAAAAAAGGACCCATACATAATCCTTCTAAAGTGTACGGTTCCAAAGTTACGAAGGTAGTATAATATAATTGGCCCAAAAAAGGCCTAACCCAGACATCCAAAGTAAAAGTTTTCCTCCAACACCAAATTCTTCTATATGATCCACATATTGTTCAGTAAAAAGTTACATAATTTTGAGCGTCCGGTTTGGGGGGGGGGAGATGGGGGAGAAGTCGGTAAATTAGTAGTTTCTTTACGTTTTTCGTCAATATTTCTAAAACTGTGCTTTAGCGTAAGGAATGTTCTATATAAAAATGTTCTACATAAAATTTACAAAAAAGGTTCATACATAATTGTTATAAAATCAACGGTTCCAAAGTTACGGAGTGTAAAATATGGAGGATTTCGATACTTTTTATATTTTTTGGGCAATTGATGATGATTTTGGGTGGTGAGGTTGACGTTTCTTCAAAGGCATATCACTAACATACCATCGGCCACTGAAATAGCAAATCATGTTAAAGAAAATTTCTTTCAATCAGTAAAAATATTATAAATCGCCCAAAATATATAAAAAGTATCGAAAACCTCCACTTTTCACCCTCCGTAACTCTGGAATCGTTGATTTTATAAAAATTATGTATAGGATCTTTTTTGTTTTAAATTTGATGTAGAACATTTTTGTATAGAATATTGTTTACGCTAAAGGATATTTTTAGAAATATTGAAGAAAAACATAAAAAAAACTACTAATTTACCGATTTCTCCCCCATCTCCCCCCCAAACCGGACGCTCAAAATGGGGTAACTTTTTACTGAAGAATATCTAAACCATATAGAACAATTTGGTATTGGAGGAAAAAATTTACTTTTAATGTCTGGGTTAGGCCTTTTTTGGACCTATTATACTATTCTACCTCCGTAACTTTGGAACCGTTCATTTTAGAAGCATTATGCATAGGGCCTATTTTGTTGAAAATTTAATGTAGAACATTTTTATATAGAAGGTTGTTTATGCTAAACCGCATAGTTTTAGAAATATTGACGAAAAACTTAAATAACTACGAATTTACCGATTTCTCCCCCCTCCCCCCCCCAAACCCGACTCTCAAAATGGTGTGACTTTTTTCTGAACATTATGTGTACCATATACAACAATTTGGTGTTGGAGGGTAACTTTCACTTTGGATGTCTGGGTGTGGATCTAGTTATACCATACTATGATAACTAGAGCTCGGGAAATATGGACTTAAAAAACCCTAAAATATGCATGCAAATATGCACAAAAACAGTTGAAATATGCACTAAAATATGCTTTTATGCATTTAATGCATATACATAAAAAACGCAGTAATTCTTGTATTAACAGTATTTAATGTTTTTATGCTGAATAACAAAAAATATGTATTGAAATTTTTATCACCTACATCTTTATATTCATTTATTCTTTATATTTATCATCATCCTCATCATTATTTATTATATTATTATTAAAGTTAAAACTATACATTATTAAAGGTTGTTCTAAATTTCCTAAAGAAAAATTGTGGCGTGTATCTAATAATAATTGTTTATATGCGAAAAAACTTCTTTATACTTCACCCTGTTAAGCTGACAGGGAAATTTATGAGCTATCAAATACCTACCGTAGATTCAATTCAAAATTTTGGGTTCGTTACACTGTGCAGGAATTCAATATTTTTGTGAGGGGGTTGACTCAACCCCCCTCCCAGTACTTAAAAATCGAGATATTTAATCGATCTTTGCTGCAGAATTACGAGCTATTTGAGCTTATCCCCTTAAGCCCTAAACAACCCCTTAATTGATTCAACTCAAGAGAAAAATGTTGAGAAAAATTAAAATGTATCATATCGCTGATATAATTATTACTATAATAGCATATAAATTCTAAGAATAAACTTTTAAGATACGCGCATTTCGATTATTGGCCTACATCCCCTTTGCAAGAAAACCTCCCCATCTTCCCGGCTTAAGAAAGAATTGTAGTTAAAATGAAACAAATTAATTATTTGGCGGCTGCATATCGTTAAATAAAATAAATAATATAACCGCACAAATCGATAGAGGGAAAAATTCTAAGGAAAACAAATAAATCAATACTTTTTGAGTTATCAAAGATCAAAAATTTTGGTTTTTCGTGAAAAAGTGAATGTTTTAAAGAGTTTTTTCACAAATAACTCAAAATATGCACTTATAATAAATGCATATGCACTTATAAAATTTATCCAAAATATGCAAATATGCACTTAATATGCATTTTGCATATTTCCCGAGCTCTAATGATAACTGATTCATCGAGATGTGTTCTAATAGTACGTTCTTTAACGGTAAAACATTGCAAGACCTCTAAATTCTAAAGAACCGCTCCGATTTAGAAGAAATTTTGCAAATAAGCTCATCTTATCCTCCTCTTCAAAAGTGACATGTCTACAATGTGTGATTTTTATTTTTAAGGGGTGAAAACTACCCTTTTTTACCAAAAATTAAAAACAGCCGATATAAGCGTTATTTAAATTTAAATTATGTATAGGTACGTTAAATCGTATGTTAAATATAGGAATTGATTGTTTCTCATACTGAAATGTATTTTATAGTTTATAGCTATTTTTAAACCCTTAAAAACTACCCTCTAAATAAGAATTTGTATAAAAAATATTTTGTAACTTTAAATTAGGTAATGATGTATTTTGTAGTGATCGAAACTTTATTTTATGTTTGCAATTTAGTTTATTAAGAATTTAATATTTTCAACCCTTATAAACTACCCCTACAAATACATATAAATATTAGATCATTCACTCACGGTAAAATATTGCAAAACCTGTGAATTTTAAACAACCGCTTGGGTTGACATGAAATTTGGCATTCACATAGCTAATAAGTCAAGGGAAAAAAGTGATATAGTACCGATGTGTACTTTTGCCCTGGCGGTGAGTTTCACCCCTTCTCGGGGGTGAAAAAATATAGGTCGAAAATAAGTCCGGAAATGGATAAACTGTCTAATTCTAAGCAACTTTTGTTCTATAAAGTTTTTTCACTAAGTCAATACTTTTCGAGTTATTTGAGAGTGAAATGTTAATTTTTCAACAAAAGAAACACTTTGTTAGACGGTTTTTCGCAAATAACTCAAAAAGTAAGTATTTTATCGAAAAAATATTTCGAGCAGAAATATCGATTATGAAAAACTGAAAAAATCTGTGTATGTATGAAGTTTGGAGACCTAGTAGAACCAGAGTCGTAGCTAATGAAGTTCCAAGATACGGGGTGTTGAGATTTCTCTTACAAAGTGAAGATTTATTGATTGCTCTAAAACCGGTAAAGATATGCAAATAAAATTTGGTGGGTTTTAAGAGGTAGTTATTACGCATTTGTTGACAGACTTACTATTAAGAATTTTATATTCACCATTGGCGCGCATACGGGTACTCTTCTGAATTAAAAAAAAATAGTACGCCACTGAGGTATTTCAAATTAAAAAGCATTTTTGAATTACTTATTTAATTTATGACGGAAAATATATCTTTCCTTTTTCACACGATGCGCCTTTTTCATGAAAAAAAAATAAAATACTTATATCAACGCTTAAAAAGTATTCGACATAAGTTTCAATATGGTTTTTTTACGATAACTTCTGTAATCTTCAAGATATTTCATTTTTACAAAGCTTATTTTGTGTGGAATTGTAAGTGCTAAAAGTTTTCAAAAGTTAGACTTTCTGGAGGTGTTTGATTTTTAAAGCATGCGATTCAAAGAGCTTAGAAAACTGCTTCTCACACTTACGTGCAAACTTAAAATATAAATATCTCACTCAGTTTTTACCACAGAGACTTGAAAAAACTGAATAAGTTTTAGAATGAAAAATACTACATTTTAGTGTTGACATATATTTTTCAGATTTCTTTTAGTTTTCAAGTAATTTTGGAAAAATGGAAAATATTTATAAAATATCAAAAAATAATGTAACACTAAATTGAATTTTTTTTTCAAACCTAAGCACTTTAAACTGGTTAAAATCTCAGAACGCGTAGTCAGGCTATAAATAAACCTAATTGTGTATGAAATAATGTTAATTTTTATGTTTGTGGAAAATTCACCAATTTAAGTAATTATTCTTTTGATTTTTCAACGACATAATCGTTTTGTTTTTGTAATAACTCGGCAATTTTTTATCCAAATCACTTTTATCGTAGAACCTTTTAAAGGTATAAGTAAAATATCTAAAAGATGTCAGCATAATTTTTTTCTAGAAATCTCTATTTCTTGCGATATTTATTGATAAAATGTTTGATTCAAGGTTAATTCGAAGAAACCCCGATTTTAAGTAGGCTGTAACTTAGGTTGTGTTATTGCTATAATAATTTAAAGAACACCACTCCATTCACTAATTTAAAAGGTTTCTTTTTGATTATAATGACTTTTTCGTAAAAATGCATAAATTTAGAGATCTTTTTGAAAAGCCACTCAAAATCATGCATTTTTCATGTAGGAAATCATCAATTTCGATCGTGAATAATTTGGTAAATATCGATTTACCGAAAAAGTCGTGTATAAGATTTTTTACTCAGAATTGAAATATCTATCAATTTCCGAGGTTATTTTGAGGTTAAATATTTCCACCCCCGAGAAGGGGTGGTACCCACCCCCAGAGCAAAAGCAGACATCGGCACAATATCACTTTTTTTCTTTGACATATTATTATGTATATGTATGCCAAATTACAAGTCAATCCAAGCGGTTCTTTAAAATTTACCGCAAAAACCGTCAAAGAATGAACTATAAGCAAATTTTTTTAATAATTTCAAAATATTAAAATTTCTAAACATATGGGAGTTACTAAAAATAAATTTAAAAACTTTAACTGGAGAATACTACCTAAACTTCTAATAAATCTCTATACATTACATGTTTGATAATAAACATTCTCCATATGTCCATCCATACATTATCCGACCCCAGCATCCCTAATTTGCATATCAGCCTTATGCTTTCAGTCCAACTTTTATTTCGACCGAAAGTGTACATCGCGCAACACAAAATAAATATATGTCCGGAATACGAGAATTAAAGAAAATCCCTGAACGGAAAAAGGGCTTTCAGTCGGCTGGAAACAAAAGACTCTAATGAAAGGAAATAAAACCATTGCCATTATTTATCTCGCCGAACAAAACAGAAGAATGTTAAAAGTTTGTATCAACATTTAGATTCACTTTTTTTGTGTTTTAGGCCGATACAAAACAAAAAAAAACTCAAAGAAGATAAATATAAAACTCCTATCTAACTCACCCAAGCATCTGGTTTTATAAAAAGTATAAAATAAGATACATTCAGATATTTTCATCAAAGAAAAACTTTAAAAGGATGTGAGTTTAGAAGACGTCGCAATATTTCTGTTTTCTGTGGGCAATGTTTATTCGAGAAAATGCTACTTGAGTTCTGAAAAAGAACAGTAAACACTAAAGAGACATAGCTATTATTCAAAAGTATTAACTTCTTTTAAAAATATACTCTACATTCTACGTAAGCAATTATATGATATACTAGTATATTTTTTGGCGTTGAAACCTATCTTTAAAGAACTTTTTTATTAAAAAAATAATGACTCTTCCTCTTCTGCGTCAACCATTTTCCAACCATTCCTGAATGTAGATATCTCCCAATTGCTTCAATCGTTGTATTTCTTGCACCAATCTAATCCACTTTTGTGTCTATCACGTCTCTTATATCGTCTACCCATCTTTTTAAAGTCCTTCCATGTTTCTTGTCGTCCCTTTGGTCTGCATTCTAGAATTCTCCGTGTTATGTAGGTATATTATTGAAACGAAGAATTATCCTCTCCTGGGCCGCATACAGTAAACTCAGAGACATATTCAAAAGTGATCTTCCAATCTGCTTGAAACGGAAAGTCTTTAACCAATGCGTTTTGCCGGTTATGACCTGTGGTGCTGAAACTCTAATTATTGTGCTCATGACGACGTGCCGGCCCTCGCTCTCTGGTATCCCTCGAACTGCTCGTACCATATTATTAGTCCAGAGAAATAAAATTTTTCTCGTGACATCCCCCTCCAGGCCGGAACCAAATTTTTTGAGTAGTATGGACATCTATATTAATAACCTTTATGTTTCCTGCAGCCGATTTTGATGATATACATAGTTATAAACAAATGAAGATCAAAAAACGGTAAATTTTCGCTTTTTTCGTCTATAACCAAAAAGTTAAGCATTTTAAACAAATCTGAGAGTAAGAAACTCATAAATCGTCTAAAAAAATTCAATATGGCGTTCGCTGAATATGTCTATCCTTATTGGTTGCTTAGAAAATTGCAAAATAAAACATAAAGTTTGAGTTTTTATAAATATTCATAACTTATGCAAAAATTAACTTAGAACCTTCTTATTACACGAATTGCTGAGACTTGTGGTTCTTAAATTATATTTTAAATTTCAAAGCAATTGGTCAAATAGTTTAAAAGTTATTTAATTTGATTATCCCAAATTCATTTTTTTTGCAACATTATAAGTCAGAAAATTATGAGGTTACAATAAGACTTCTGACAGTTTATGGAAGAAGAAAATTTATACTATTGACTTAATTAAAAAAAATGACAAAAAGTAATTTTAAACAGTGTAAAATTATGTTGCAAAAATACGTCGAATTTTTGATTACTTATAAACAATTAGAATAAATTTTTAACCGTTTCCCGTAGAAAAATTATTTTTTCAGATTTGGAAAGACTGAATTTTTATACACATTTAGAAAGAAAACAATTGTCGTAGGACAATTAGGGACGAAATTAGCCCCCCCCCCTTTTTTAAAATTCACATGTTTTTGCAAAATAATTTTACAGTATTTAAAATTATTTTTTGTCATTTCTTTTTAATCAAGTGAATAGTATAAATCTTCTTCTTTCATAAACTATCCAAAGTATTAGTGTAACTTTACCATTTTCTGACTTATAGCGTTGCAAAAAAAAACTAATTTGGGATAAACAAATTAAATACCTTTAAACTGTTTGACCAATTGCTTTGAAATTTAAAATATAATTTAAGCACCACAAGTCTCAGCAACTCGTGTAATAAGAACGTTCTAAGTTAACTTTTACAGAAGTTATGAATATTTATAAAAACTCAAAATTTATGATTTATTTTGCAATTTTCTAAGAAACCAATAAGGATAGACATATTCAGCGAACGCCATATTGAAGTTTTTTATACGATATACGAGTTTCTCACTCTCAAATTTTTTAAAATACTTAACTTTTTGGTTATAGACGCAAAAAGCAAAAATTTACGGTTTTTTGATCTTCATTTGTTTATAACTATGTATTGATGTGATCTTGATTATTGATATGAGATAATATTCTTATATGTTACTTAATTTAATCAATGTATTAATACTAATCCAATTAATTAACCAGATCACATATCAATATGTTTTCAATCTCAGGGCGAATTATAAATTAATTACTTACTTCCGTGGCTTCTAAATATTTCTTAATGGTTCCTAATCGGGATAGAAAAGAAAAGAGTAAAAAAAATACACATATGGGTTACAATTATAATCAAAATATTTTTTATTTTATTTAAAAGGCAACCAATGCTTAATATTTGCTATTTCTTATTATTCTTAAACATAACATTTACAAATGGGAATCTTATTTCCTTTTGGTTTTCAATTGAAAGTTTTTATTAACATTTAACTATTAGGAGTTATTAGGAACAACTCTATTTAAGTTTGATGAAGCTTTTCTGATATTATTGATTATGTTATTCAATTTTTTATGTGGAATTTAATACGAAAAACCCATACATTCATGTCCAAACAAATGAGACTGACCTTTTCCTGGTGCACTGAAAATGTCCTCACACAAAAACCGTTCCTGCTATCCTTGGCTGCGATCAAACCTCGTCCTGGCTTCCAGTAATGTACTCCTTTGAAAAACTAGCTCGAATAGCTCTCGTTCCTGCTTCGGTCGTGATGCTGTGTTCTACCTTTTTCGAAACTGCTATCAGCTACCGGGACACTCTTGGCTCAAGGAGGTTCTTTTACTCTCGACCTGGCCTACTTCTCGTTCCACGATAGATACTCCACACTCACGGAACTACCGGCTTTCTCACTCTCCGTACACTACCGTCTACTACTCGACTTCACTTCTCGACAGCTCAAAACATTCTGCCCTCTATTTTTCATTCATTCCCCTACTTTCTAAATATCCCTTCCAAATTCACAAATCAATCTTCCACCACCAACTCTCATTCGTAATATTCCTCAAAACCAATTTTTAATCTTTCTAAATATGCTTAATGGATTTCAAAAGAAAATATTTAATTCCCATTCTAAAATACTTTCTAACTATTTACAAATTTTAATGACCTATTCTCTCTTTCAAATGAGTCTTATTTAGCATAGGCTAATGATCGAAACCTTCCGCGAAAAACGATAATGAATTATCATCTATTTCACTGAGTTTTATTTAGCATAGGCTAATGATCGACCTTCCGAGAAGAACGATAATGGTACGCGTCATTCACTTTGTTTATCTAAGCACATTGTTCCGAGTTTCGTACGCTTATTCTAATCACTTCTTAAAATTACATATAACAATTTGTTGTATACAGGTTGTTTTAAATTTATATGCCCGTGGTTGAGAAAATTGAAAATATTTTATATTAAAGTGAATTTTGTTTATAATTATCAAATTTTAATTTTTATATCAAATAGAGATATAACAAATTCCCGCCTTGTATTCGATAAAATTTATCTGCATTTTTAAATAAATTTTCTCGAGGCAAAACCAACTCCCTGTATATTTCCTTACTTTAATCTACGTATTATACCACTTCTTCTTGTATTACTCTAATTAGTCCCACCTGTAGAGTAATTGTTTCCTTATTTTCAGTGTCCTCATCCTGTGTTAGAGTGTCGGCTATTATGTTGTCTTTCCCTTTTTCCCATATTAATCTTCTGTCTTTTTCCTCAGATTTTTCACATACTTTTATCGTGTATTCTGCATCCTCGTTTTCATATGCCTCCTCTTCAAATGCCACTGTTTCGATCATATCTTTTTCGCTTTCATTTTTTTGCTTTATTTCTTCTTCTCCTGAGCTCGTCTCTTCTTTTGAGGAATTCCAGGTTTCCTTTGTTTCTGATACTCTCAAATTTTCTTCTTCTGGGCTCAACTCTTCTTTTGAGGAGCCACAGATTTCATTTTCTTTTGTCTTTTTCTGACTTTTTCTCCCTTTTCTTCTTTGTCCTTGCTTCGTTGCCAAATTCATTTCCACTGTTTGTTCTTTACCTGATTCGTCCGTATTTTGTTTCTCCTGTTCCTTGTCCTGTTCTTCTTCTTTTTGTTCTGTTAGATTCATCGTATTATTTTTAAAATTTATCACTACATGTTTTTCTGCCAATTCGTCAACTCCTACTATCATGTCATGTGACATGTTTGGCATTATTACACATTGTAGTGCATACATCTTCTTACCCAGTCGTACCATTACTCGTATGCCTTCATTTATAGTTGCCAATGTCCGTTTGTTTGCGCCCACTAAATTTACCCTAGGTATTTTATAAATTAAATTTGTTAAGTTAACTTCTTCTATTAGTTTTCTGTTGACCAATGTTATTTCAGATCCAGTGTCTATCATAATTTTAATTGGTTTCTCGTTGATAAATCCATCCACAAATTTTAAATTAACTCCATTTTTCTTTTCGTTGTTTCTTGCCAATTTAATAAACTCCTTGGGGTTACAAAAGATTCCTGTTTGATTTTTGGTTTTTAGTGAGCGCCGTCGTGAAAAAACGCCGGTTGCTCATCGTTGTTTATATTTTCGTCATAATGTCTCTCTCCGTCATATCCATCTGTCTGGGTATTATTTACTTCTCTTCTATTTTCTCTTGGTCTGTCGGATCTGTTTCGGTTTTCTCGATATCCCTGTTCATTTTGTCTACCATTATTTCTGTTTTCTTGATTTGAGCGTGTGGTGTTTCTATTCTGGTATTCTCGATTTCTGTCCTCATTCCATTGCCTATTTCTTTGTTCATAATTTCCTCTTCCGTTGTCTCTATTTTCGTTTTCCCTTCTGGGATTAAAATCTCGTCTTGTATAGTCCCTCCTATTTTCATTTCTATCTCTGTACTCCTGTGTTTCTCGGGACCTGTAATCTTCTCGCGACCTTCTTGATTTTCTTTCTCTTAAACGCAATTCTCTTATTTGTAGGAATTGGCATAAACTATCTATGTCTTTGTAGTTTTGCAATGTGATATGGTCTTCCAGCGTTTCTTCGAAATGTCTTGCAATCAGTTCGACTAATTGTTCCGATGAGTAATTATATTGTAAATGTTTTGCGTTATAGTAAATTTGTAATGCATATGTCCTTTCTGATATACCCATCCTATCATTGTATTTCCCATTTTGCAATTCCTTGTTAATTTCCAATTGTTGGACTTTTCCCCAGAAATAATTCAAAAATTTTTGTTCAAATTCTTGCCAACTGTCAAATTCTTCTTCTTTGCAATCGAACCATAGGCTTGCTTCATATTTGAGATGGTTTCTGATAGTTTCTTTTGCTGTTTCGAAATTTCCGATGTGCTGTATTTTCTTTTTCAGGCTATTTATGAACGGCACTGGGTGTAATCTTCTTACATCCCCGCCAAACCTTATCTTCACGTCATCTGTGCTATGTATAACCATTTCTCTTCTTTCTCCGACATTTTGTTGCGTATTGATTTCCGCAATCTTTCTTTCCACTTCTTCTATGTCTGCTTGAATAGCGTTTTGCAACTTGTTTTCCAAACTTTCCATTTCTTTTTTCTGGCAATTCGTTAACTCCTTCATTTTATTTTGTATTTTCATTTCTTGTTCTTTCATGTGGTCCTTCATTCTCATTTCTTGTTTTTGCATGTGATCTTTAATTTTCATTTCATACTTTTCTATGCGTTCCTCTATTTTCTTATTGTTCTCTTCTATCGCTTGTTTTGTTTCCTGTTGATTGTCATCCATTTTTTTCTCCACTTTATCCATTTTCTGTTCCATTTTTTGTTGTGTTTCCTCCATTTTTTGATCCACTTTATCCATTTTCTTTGATGTTTCTTCCTGATTTTTATCCATTGTCCTTTTTGCTTCATCTATTGCTAGTTTTGTTTCCTCCTGATTTTTATCCATTGTCCTTTTTGCTTCATCCATTTTTTTTGACTGGAGTTGCATCAGTTGTAATAGTTTATCTATTCCTGATAATTCTTGCTGTTCTGATGCCATGATTGTCTTGTCTAAAATATCTTCTTGGTCTGAACGTTCTTTTTGTTTTTTGTTGTCCTTGCTTTGGCTTCTTGTCACAGACATTTGTTTTCAAGAAGTACTGTCCCCGCCAAATATGAAATTTTACTAGTATGTTACCAAGACGACTTTTTCTCACCCAAATATTATAAATTGTCAATAAATATATCAAATGTAAATATCGTAAAAATAAAATATTAAATCAGTTATGTAAAATTTGTACCTAAAGAGATCTAAAATTTTATGTTATCAAATGTAGGTATCTCACTTTTTACCACAGGCATATAAATCTTCAAATACCGGCTTTACTCTTTCTATCCTTCAAATTTGCCACTAGAAATACTTTTCAATGCCCTCCACGTTGGACGACAGTTGATGTGATCTTGATTATTGATATGAGATAATATTCTTATATGTTACTTAATTTAATCAATGTATTAATACTAATCCAATTAATTAACTAGATCACATATCAATATGTTTTCAATCTCAGGGCGAATTATAAATTAATTACTTACTTCCGTGGCTTCTAAATATTTCTTAATGGTTCCTAATCGGGATAGAAAAGAAAAGAGTAAAAAAAATACACATATGGGTTACAATTATAATCAAAATATTTTTTATTTTATTTAAAAGGCAACCAATGCTTAATATTTGCTATTTCTTATTATTCTTAAACATAACATTTACAAATGGGAATCTTATTTCCTTTTGGTTTTCAATTGAAAGTTTTTATTAACATTTAACTATTAGGAGTTATTAGGAACAACTCTATTTAAGTTTGATGAAGCTTTTCTGATATTATTGATTATGTTATTCAATTTTTTATGTGGAATTTAATACGAAAAACCCATACATTCATGTCCAAACAAATGAGACTGACCTTTTCCTGGTGAACTGAAAATGTCCTCACACAAAACCCGTTCCTGCTATCCTTGGCTGCGATCAAACCTCGTCCTGGCTTCCAGTAATGTACTCCTTTGAAAAACTAGCTCGAATAGCTCTCGTTCCTGCTTCGGTCGTGATGCTGTGTTCTACCTTTTTCGAAACTGCTATCAGCTACCGGGACACTCTTGGCTCAAGGAGGTTCTTTTACTCTCGACCTGGCCTACTTCTCGTTCCACGATAGATACTCCACACTCACGGAACTACCGGCTTTCTCACTCTCCGTACACTACCGTCTACTACTCGACTTCACTTCTCGACAGCTCAAAACATTCTGCCCTCTATTTTTCATTCATTCCCCTACTTTCTAAATATCCCTTCCAAATTCACAAATCAATCTTCCACCACCAACTCTCATTCGTAATATTCCTCAAAACCAATTTTTAATCTTTCTAAATATGCTTAATGGATTTCAAAAGAAAATATTTAATTCCCATTCTAAAATACTTTCTAACTATTTACAAATTTTAATGACCTATTCTCTCTTTCAAATGAGTCTTATTTAGCATAGGCTAATGATCGAAACCTTCCGCGAAAAACGATAATGAACTATCATCTATTTCACTGAGTTTTATTTAGCATAGGCTAATGATCGACCTTCCGAGAAGAACGATAATGGTACGCGTCATTCACTTTGTTTATCTAAGCACATTGTTCCGAGTTTCGTACGCTTATTCTAATCACTTCTTAAAATTACATATAACAATTTGTTGTATACAGGTTGTTTTAAATTTATATGCCCGTGGTTGAGAAAATTGAAAATATTTTATATTAAAGTGAATTTTGTTTATAATTATCAAATTTTAATTTTTATATCAAATAGAAATATAACAGTATATCACCAAAATCGGCTAGAGGAAACATATAGGTTATTATTATAGATGTCCATACTACTCAAAAATTTGGTTTCGGCCTGGAGGGGGTTGTGTCACCAACACGATATTTTTTTTCCTTATTTCTCTGAACTATATTATCGATCGCCAGATGCATTATTTTAAATGCGCGCGTTCACCAAAATTAAGAGTAGGATACTAGCGATACCATCCTTTGGTCTCAGTAGTAAACAAACCCGAACAATTGCATCTGCTAAGAAGCTAAGAGAGTGGCAACAACGCATTGTGCGAAATAAAAGTGTTAAACATTTTCACCAGAGTTTATCCCGATTTTTGAGGTAATAGTGCGAAAGAAATACTTAACTATATGCGAAAAATTGTATAAGGACATAAACTATCTACGGTGCAAACAATAGTGGCAAAAATCGTCCTATAAGTAAGTTATAGAACATATACCTTGCTATAGAACTTACCGCTTGCTATAATATAGAGTAAAAACACATAAAAAGAAATAAAAATGGTGAATGGCGATGAAAACAAAATAGATCAGCTTTTAAAAATGATGCGATATTTAACAGATAAAACAGAACAACTAACAACCGAGGTAAAAGTAGGGATGGGAAAAACCTACCAGTTTTAACCTAAAACCGGTTTTTTACTTCGCAATAACCGGTTTTACCGGTTGTTTTTTGTCCCGGTTATAACCGGTTTTTTCTTTTTAAAGTAAAAACCGGTTATTAGGTTTTTACGGTGATTAGGATTAGGTTAGGTATTATTTTGGATCCCAATCATAATTATTATTCTCAAGTAATTATTCCAAACAAAACCATAATTCAAATTTTATTTTATAAATACAGAAGCAAACTGAAAGTGCAAACTCACATCAGCCAGAAACAATTAAGTTTTATTATAATATTTCGTTTAAAAGGTATTTGTAATCATAATAATTACATAAGAAGTGATCTGGTTGAAATAGACGCTAACATCATCTATTTTTCACACTTGACTCTTGACATTGAAAGTAGGTGAATGACTTTTTCTGATTACCAAAAATAATCTTCTGACTATGAATATCGAATTACCGATTACGAATACAAATCTCCAAGGATTTCCCTACGTTTTCAAAACGATACACCCATACAGGAAGTATTAAATGAGTTAAAATGTACCTATTATAAAAATATACAAACGTGTTAAAAGAAATACATGATAAATTTTTTTTGATGGTAGTAAAAATAAAAGATAACTTGCATTATCCAATTTATTTTTAAGTAAAATATTTATGTTTGTACTTTTATTAAAAATTGTGTTTTATTTATATTGATATTGATGTTCTTTCGATAGTACTAATTTTGATCATATTGATGTCGAATATCGCGTCGAGTGGAGTATCGCAAACTAAAGTGCATTGTAAATGTAACATTGTAACCTATTGGATTGAAAAAAACCGAAAACCGGTTTTTATAAAAACCGGTTTTTTTTTGGCCGGTTATAACCGCCAGGTTAAACCGTAAGCAAAAAAAACGGTATAACCGAAAACCGGTGTTTTGTCAAAAACCGCCATCCCTAGGTAAAAGGAATAAAAGAAGAACAACGAGAATATAGAAATGACCTAAGAGAATTAAAAAAAGAAACAAATGAATTCAAACAAAGTAACCAACAATTAAAAAAGATATGATGAAATGAGACAAGTACTAAAGATAGTGAAAATGAAGGTAGAACAGTTCGAGAAAGAGAGAAAAGCTAACAATATTATTGTCTAGGGTCTACCGATGGATACAAATAACCCAAATGTAGTCAACGAGGTTATGGCAAATTTCGTGGAAAGAGAATTAGGTATTAAAGTAGAAATAGAAAAAGCTTATAAAATAGGGGACAAAACATGTCTTGTAAAACTAAAAAACAAAAATGAAAAAATAAAAATTATGAAGAACAAAAACAAACTAAGGAAATCAAAGCCGGAAATATATATCAATAACGATCTAACGCAAGAAGAGATGAAAATACAACAAGAAATACGGAAAATTGCAAAATTTCAAAAAGAAAACGGTAAGAACACTAGAGTAGGTTATCAAAAATTAAGTATTGACGGGACTATATGGAAATGGAACAAAGAGAAGAATAAACTGGAAAGGGCAAACCAACACACTCCAAAAAACTGATATAACAACAAATATCGGATACAACACAAGAAACGGACACGAAAATGGCAAAGGAAAAGGACCTGAACAGATTAGATAAAATAAAACGTACGAACAGGAAAAAATATAATAAAAAACGAAAAAATGTGATCAACTAAAAATAAGTACGTGGAACATCAGAACAATGCTTGAACCAGGAAAAATGCAGGAGATCGTCTCAGAACTAGAAAGATACCAAATTGATATTGCAGTGATTCAAGAAATTAGATGGGCAGGTCAAGGAGAAATATATAGAAAAAACTATACACTACAGTACTCGGGACATGAAAAACAAGGTCAATATGGAGTTGCTTTCATAATTATGGGAAAAATAAAAAATAACGTTATGCAATTTAAACCAATAAATGAACGTATGGCTTACCTGAGAATTAACGCCAAACCATTTAATATATCAATCATAAACGTAGATGCCCCAACTGAAAGTGCTGCATCCAAGGAAAAAGACAAATTGTATGTGGAACTCGAACGAGAAATAGAGAATTTACCTAGAGGAGACACAATACTGGTAATGGGAGATTTTAATGCCCAAATAGGTAAGGAAGTCTACATTAGCAAAGTAGCAGGTAAGCACACAATACACGAAAAAACTAATGACAATGGTCAACGATTATGTAACCTAGCAGCTAGTACTAAGATGATTATCGTTAGTACAAAATTCGAACATCCTAAATACCATAAAGTGACATGGATTTCCCCAGACCAAAAAACATTATCACAAATAGACCATGAAGGAAGCAAACATCGGTAACAGACGTGAGAACCTACAGAGGTGCACATGCAGACACAGACCATTTTATGGTGACTGCAAAGGTAAAACAAAAAGTCAAAAGAACTCTAAAAAACACGACAACAAAAAATAAATGGCATGTAGAAAAACTGAATACTCCAGACATAAGGATTAAGTATGCTGATGACATGAACAAAAAACTGAAGAAACAATCTAAACCTACAATGGATATAGAAAAAAATTGGAGAAATATAAAAAAATGTATAAATGAAACAGCGGATGTACACATAGGGATAAAATAAAACAAAAAAAGACAAGAATGGTATAACGAAGAATGCCATAACATGCTAAAAAAGAAGGTGGAAATGAGACAAATGTGGATAAGAACAAATATACAGGATTATAGGAAAGAGTACAATAGAATAAGACATGAATGTAAGAAAAAATAAGGAAAATTTGACGTGACTGATTGGATGAGCATAGGTAAATTGAGTCCCGTATACCTGAATTAAGAAGGGTTAAAATATTTAGATGGTCGAATTGAGTCCCGGGCATCGTAATCCTTCTAATTACCTTGTAATAGCTTTTTAGTTTGTAAGTATTTTATTAGTTCTGCATTTATGGTAATCAAATACAAAAAGTAATATGTACACCACAAAATATTTATTAGAGTACATATACGATACGGTGTTAAGTTGATTGTGAAAATGAGTTAGGTGATAGTTGTTCTTAGTGAAAAAGGAAAACAACAATTGATTATGTTGAATGGCTTGGCTTCAAATATCGTTTTCACAAATCTTTAAAAAATGACGGCAAGCGTTGGATTTGTTGTGCGCAGACGAAAGAAAAATGTAAAGCATTTTTAAAACCCAAGGGGAAACTTAGTGACGGAAATTATGAATGACCACAATCATAGTGAATTAAACGAAGATGTACTCAATTGTCAAATGGTAAGTAACTTCTTGAAGCGAAAGACCGTAAAAGATATCAGTGAACGACCTATAAAAATGGGTGATATGAAAATTTTGCATGAGGAATTACGAAATGGCGATATTAGTACGTTGACTACCAAAGATGTGGAATTGGTCCGAAAAATATGTGTATAACGCCCGACGATCTCTTCTGTTTAAATTGCCAAAAAGTATGGAAGAAGCTCATGAACATTAAAACATTTCCAGTGAAAACCAACAAAAACGAGGATTTTCTAATGGTAAACGACATAGAAAACCAAATTATTATGTTTTCCTGCAACAACAATTTACAATTTTTAGCAGGTTTGGACACCATTTATATACTTAGATGGAACTTTTGAATATTACATTACACATTTATTTGAAAACAAAAACATACATGTACGTAGATTGACATTTAAATACCTAAAGCATGTAAATGTATGTTATATTGTTTACTGTAATCATAAAATATTTATTTGCAAGATTTTTAACTGGTACCAATGGTAACAGTGGTTACATGGACGCTTCGCCAGTGCTAGAAAACGATTAATTAGGTCATTATGTTAAAAGAGGTGAAAGACGACTGAAGACTCTGAACGACTCAGAGTTATTTACCAGCAATTTTATTGCTGAAACCGGATCTTATTATTGTATGTATTAATAATATAGGTATGTAAAGTCCGCAGATAATGTGCTACTTTTTTTATAAACAAAATGGCGCCCGAAAATCGTGTTTTTTTTCAATTTTTGCTCTATAACTCCAAAGATTTTAACTTTACACCAAAAATACTCAAATAAAAATTCACCGCAATTAAATTCTGCATAGAAATGAGTTTTTCCTGATTCACTTTGACGAAAACTTTCCCCGGAAAAAGCGGGTTGGAAAAAGCGGGTTTTTCCAACAAAATCTTTAATTTTCAACTAAAGTTTTAGATAATTAATTGTTAATCAATAATAGACTTTTCATATAGATTATAGTTACAGAAGCCGATGAAAATTGAATGAACAGTTTAGCAACAATTGAATTTTTAATTAAAAATTTACGGTCGCTATAATAACGACAATAATTATGATACATAAGAATAACTATGATTTTTTCATAAAAAGACACTATACCTATCTAATGTACTTTACAGAATTGAAATTGGACTATTTAAGCGGCCTCAGAAATATTTTAAAATTATAAACAATTTTTTGGCTTATAAACAAATAGAATATCTCGGGAAATATTAAACTAAATTAAATTACGAAAACGGTATTCGAAATACAGTGGCAGGACGCCTCTATTAAAAGAAAAAACGTTTAATTACGGTGAGTGATTCCTGAGATACAACCGGTGAAAGTTGACCGGAATTTTCGGCAAAGATATAAACAATAGGATCATAATTTTCAAACCATCACCTTTTTATTTTTGTCCTCATTCTCCACACCAATTTTCATATCTTTAAAATACTCATTACATATATTATTATAATAAAAACTATCGATAATACGTGTGAAAATTGCCAAAAATAGCTAAATTCCAATCAAAAATTAGGTTGGAGAAAATGTAACCCTCAAAGTTCAAAATCGTTATACGTTAAAAAAATGCATTTTCTCGGCTTCCCATGGAGCAATTTCCTCCATTCTTTTTTTGTTTTCTAATAACTCGAGTAGGGCCATCGAACTAACTCATTATTAAACGTCAAACTTGCTTTTGTTTTGTTATAATAGATTAATTTATTTATAAGAACAGAAAACTGCATATTTTTTCCAGTGGTAGGCTTTTTTTTAGATAAACTTACTACAAGTGTACCTTTTAAATTTAAAAACATAAATATTCTCATTTGAAAGTTGTATAGTTATTTAAACAATTTTTATTTAAACAAATTAAAATTTTGTGTTATAATAAATAAATTAATATATTATCACAAAATAAAAGCAAGTCTGACATTTAATAATGCATTAGTTCGATGGCTCTACTCGAGTTACTTGGGAACAAAAAAAGAATGAAGGAAATTGCTCCATGGGAAGCCGAGAAAATGCATTTTTTTAACTTATACCGATTTTGAACTTTGAGGGTTACATTTTCTCCAACCTAATTTTTGATTTGAATTTAGCTATTTTTGGCAATTTTCACACGTATTATCGATAGTTTTTATTATAATAATATATGTTATGAGTATTTTAAGGATATGAAAATTGGTGTGGACAAAGAGGACAAAAATAAAAAGGTGATGGTTTGAAAATTATGATCCTATTATTTATATCTTTGCCGTAAATTCCGGTCAACTTTCACCGGTTGTATCTCAGGAACCACTCGTCGTAATTAAACGTTTTTTCTTCTAAAAGAAGCGTCCTGCCGCTGCTTTTCGAATTAGTCTAGTAAAATAAAATCATACTACATGTAAATCAAAATGTAAATTCGTACAATTTGAAACAAATTTTATATCAAAGTTTAGGTGGGTACAAAAGATATTTTCAAAAAAGTATCCAAATCATACAAGGGGATCATTGTTTAAATAATTATAAAGGGGTCATTTTTGCAAAAAAAATACTTTTTCAACTGCTGAGGTCATTCAATTACTAATGAAGGTCTATAGTAATATTTTCTGCAAAGTTGAAGGGCTAATCGGTCACATAAGACTTACTAAATTAAATTTGACCCCCTATTTATTTAAATAATTATACATAAAACTTTAAAAAAAAAATTGCAAAAAAATATTTTTAGCGTTTGAAATAAGCACTATAAAATATCTTATTTTACAGGAGAAATTGCGATATGTTATCAGTATTAATCAAAAAAAAAATTGGTCCAAAAGTATTTAATATTTTTTAAGATATGGAATTTATTTATCAAATGTTACTCTATTTTCAATCGCAAAAACGCGGTTGTTGCCAAAGAAATATTCACCTGTATTAAATCTTATTATATTTATTCTTATGTATATTTTCGACAAATGTATTGATAAATTCAAATTTTAATTAAACTTCCCCCTAAAATGGCATTTGAAAATTATTCAAATTTGTTTATAATTTGTTTTTTAATAACGTCACGGGTATTAAATATTTTGAAATGCTGTTTCGATAATTGGGTTTTTGGTAATTTTTCACTAATTAACAAATATTTTTGTCTTTTTTTCCTCTTCTTTTTTTTTTCTTGGAGTTATATTACTATGGGCCCTTTTAGGGCTAACTTTCATTAAAAATGTCGAATCTCTAAGTTGTAGCTTCTATACCTAAAAATATTAAGATTGGTCTAAAATAACTTAGATAAAATGTGACTACTTACTGAGTTACAGGGTGTTTTATTTAAAAATTTAAAAATTATTTTTACCAAGTACTTTCAAACTATTTGACGTATCCTTATTATACTTGGCAGAAAGTGTGGGTACTATACAGTCTACTAAATTGTGATAAATAAAAGTTTCTAGCTACTACCAGAGGCGTACGACATGGGATAGTTAATGGTTAACCCTTCCCAAATTCTACGTCACTGAGGTAATTACTATTTTATCGAAATTTTTGCGATTCTCCAATACTTTATAAGTAAATAATATACTCTTCACTGGTAACGCTTAAGTCATTAGTTTTCGAGATATTGGATGTTAAAAATGAAACGGCATAGTTATTTTGATTCATTCATTCATTCATTTTAAACTTCCAATATCTCTCAAACTGATGACTTTATCGATACCAATAAAGCTACTTACATACAAAGTATTGGAGAATCGAAAAATTTCGCTAAAATAGTAATTCACTCAGTGGCGTAGAATTTGGGAAGGGTCAATCATTCACTATCCCCTGTCGTACGCCTCTGAAACTAGCTAGAAACGTTTATTAATCACAATTTATTAGGGTGTATAATAGCCACACTTTCTGCCAAGTATGATAAGGATACGTCAAATAGTTTTAAAGTACTTGGCAACAATAATTTTTAAATTTTTAAATAAAACACCCTGTAACTCAGTAAGTAGCCACATTTTATTTAAGATATTTTAGTTAAATCTTAATATTTTTAGGTCTAAAATCTACAACTTAGAGATTCGATATTCTTAATAAAATTTAGCCCTAAAAGGGCCCGTAGTAATATAACTGCAAGGAAAAAAAGAAGAAGAAAAAGGGACAAAAAAATTTTGTTAATTAATAAAAAATTCTCAGGAATCCAATTATCGAAACGGAATTTCAAAATACTTAATCCCCGCGACGTTACTAAAAAAACAAATTATAAACAAATTTGAATAATTTTCAAATGCCAGTTTAGGGGGGAGTGTAACTGAAATTTAAATTTATCAATACATTTGTCGAAAATATACATAAAAATAAAAATAATGATATCTTAAGCAGGTGAATATTTCTTTGGCAACAACCGCGTTTTTGCAATTGAAAATATAGTAACATTTAATAAAAAAGTTCAATATCTCAAAAAATATTAAATATTTTCCGACCAATTTTTTTTTTACTTAATACTGGTAACGTAGCGCAACTTAATCTGTAAAACAAGATATTTTATAGTGCTTATCTAAAACGCTAAAAATATTTTTTTGCAAATTTGTTTTTAAACTTTTTATACAATTATTTAAATAAATAGGGGGTCAAATTTAATATCGTAAGTCTTATGTGAAATATTTACCTTTCAACTTTGCAGAAAAGAATCCCATAGACCTTCATTAATAAGTGAGTTACCTCAGCAGTTAAAAAAGTATTTTTTTTTGCAAAAATGACCCTTTTTAATTATTTAAACAATGATCCCCTTGTATGATTTGGATACTTTCTTGAAAATATCTTTTGTACCCACCTAGACTTTGATATAAAATTTGTTTTAACCTGTACGAATTTACATTTTGATTTTTTTTTATTTTATTAGGCTAAATACCGTTATCACAATTTATTTTAGTTTAATATTTCCCGAGATATTCTATTTGTTTATAAGCCAAAAAATTGTTTATAATTTTAAAATATTTCTGAGGCCTCTTAAATAGCCCAATTTCAATTTTGTAAAGTATATTAGATAGGTATAGTATCTTTTTATGAAAAAATCATAATTATTCTTATGCATCATAATTATTGTCGTTATTATAGGGACCGTAAATTTTTAATTAAAAATTCAATTGTTGCTAAACTGTTTATTCAATTTCCATCGGCTTCTGGAATTATAATCCATATAAAAAAGGGCTTTTATATTACCAAGTTATTTAATTATTGATTAACAATTACTTATCTAAAAGTTTAGTTGAAAATTAAAGATTTTGTTGGAAAAACCCGCTTTTTCCGGGGAAAGTTTTCGTCTAAGTAAATCGGAAAAAACAGATCTCTATGCAGAATTTAATTGTGGTGAATTTTTATTTGAGTATTTTTGGTGTACAGTTAAAATCTTTGGAGTTATAGAGCAAAAATTGAAAAAAAAACATGATTTTCGGGCGCCATTTTGTTTTTAAAAAAAGTAGCACACTATCTGCGGACTTTTCATACCTATATTATTAATATATACAATCATCAGATTCGATTCCAGCAATAAAATTGCTGGTAAATAACTTTTCCCAAAAATGGCCTATTCTCCGATAATCAGCCCAGACTATATGGTTTTACACATATAAGACTTTTAGTCTATTTTTAAAAGGTTTTCACCTTTGTATTTTTGGGTGACTCACTATGTCCTTGTAACACTGATGATGCTCTTGTTACAGAGGGAAAACGTTTTGTTTCTATGTTTGTAATGTTGTTCTGAAGCTATTTTCTTGTGGCATTTTTATAATCAAGTATATTCAAATGGGAAATAAGCCACAATTTTACCTAAAAATGATTTTATTAACGTTTCGACGCCCAAGTCGGGTGTCGTTGTCAAAATACAAAATAATACTAAATAAACAAAAATGTTGTTGCCTGTTGCTTAGTAAAAAATTCTTCTAATAATTTATTTAATCTGACTCATTTATATCGGCAATTCAGACACGTATTATACATTTTAAAGTAGACGACTTTAAAATGATATTGCCAATATTGATGAGTTAATAAAATCATTTTTAGGTAAAATTGTGGCTTATTTCCGATTTGAATATACTTGATTCTATGTTTGTAGTCCTATAGGGCTTTTTAAACTAATATACCTTTTACCAAGCCAAAAATTTTTTATTAAATTTTACTTGTAATTAATGGTATACAGACAGCTACAGGAAATTCTTCCTTGTGGATATTTAGCCATAAGTCTTAGAAAGAAAAAACATATTTGAACCAAAACAGAGCAACTAGGTCTCAAATTCAGAAATATGTATTGGTTAATGGATAGTTCATCAAGCTTGTCGCCGGATAACACATTGCTGCTCTATCAGGAAATACTGACGCCAATCTGGACATGTGGGTTGGAACTATGGATATCCGAACTATTGCCAGTTTATCGAGGTGCATGAACAACAGAATTAATCATCGTGACCTTAAAATAGAAAAAATACAGGAGCCATCAAAAATGGAGCATTGCATATCGCCGGTCCGGAATAAGAATGACGTAACTGCAAAGAGCCAAATTTTAAAGGAGAGCAACATAACTATTTTTAAATATTTAAAATAGGGACTAAATGAGTACCTATTAAATGTCCAGGAGCATCAGTACGGCGTTTATTCGTACAATGATGGCTTTTATTTTTATCCCTATTGGTTGTAAATTCATTATCTTAATTTTATCCCCCCATTTTCAACCCTTTTTACAGTTGCGTCATTCTTCATCTGAAATTGTTTAAATATTTAAAATAGTGATTAAATAAAGAGTAACCGTCCGGAGCATTGGTATGGCCTTTATTCTTATAATGGTGGCTTTTAGTTTCATCGCTGTTGGTTCGAATTTCATTATCTTAATTGAATCCCCCCATCTTCAACACTATCTACAGTTGCGTCATTCTTGATCTTCAAATTTTTCTGTAAAAATAACTATTTTTACATATTTAATTTTAATATGCCGTTTTTTCTTATGGTGAATATGGCGATGGCTTTTATTTTCATTCCTATTGGTCCGAATTTCATTATCTTAATTTAATTTCCCCATTTTCAACTATACAGTATAGCCTCCGTTAACCGAAACCTTTTTAACCGAAACATAGTTTAACCGAAAAGGCTGACAGTTTCAATAATTTCGTCAATAAAATAAATGTTTACCTCAAAACGGAAACAATTCGATGCTAATTTGTCAAAGTCGTCAACATTGCTTACATACAACTAAAGAACGCCATTAAATATAAAACCCATTGCGAAATTACCTCATAGTATTCTTTAATACCAAATTTGACCAAAAATACTATGTAATTTGATACAAGAAGGATACAGAAAACAATGTTATTTTTAACCGAAATTCTTGTTATTCGAAACGGCCTCCCCCCAATTATTTCGGTTAACGGAGGTTTTACTGTATTTACAGTTGAGTAATTTTTCATCTGAAACAAGGTTCAAAATGGAGCGTATTTCAATAACGACTCAACTATCCTGTAGTGGCTCAGCACATAGTTACATTTCTGTCGCTTTTGTATCCTGTGTATACAGTATTTTAGCAGTTAATTACGCAGTAAACAGGAATTGACAAAATTTGCAGTTACGTCATTATTATTCCGGACTGGCGATATATTACCGAGCGGGAATATCATGAAAACCTGTTTGCACGTAATCTCCTAGACAATTCTCAGGCAGGAACAACGTAGTCAAAAATATTCAAACTACTGGACATTTAAACGGTTCTACACGTAATTTACACGTAGTTTACACGTACTTCAATTTGTATATCCCGGAGAGCGATTGCAATTGAATCGTTTATTTCAGAAAGGGGTCAAGTCAGAAAAACCTGCTTTTGAGAAAAACAAAAAAAAAAACGTGTTTACATTCAACAAAAATTTTATTTATATAAAATAAAAATTGTCACTAATAACCTGTAAGTTTTTGTCAAAAAGTATTGTATTTTCCAAAAATTTATCTTGTTAATTTGTTTAAAAAAACAATATATAATTTTTTGCACTTGGCCCCTTTCTGAAATAAAGTTGGTGTTTACATTCAACAAAAATTTTATTTATATAAAATAAAAATTCTCACTAATAGCCTGTAGTGTTTGTCAAAAAGTATTGTATTTTTCAAAAATATATCTTGTTAATTTGTTTAACAAAAAAAAATAATGTTTTGCACTTGGCCCCTTTCTGAAATAAAGTTGGTGGTTACACAATTTTTAAGCAAAAGTCATGCGTTGTTGCATGGCCCCTTTCTGCATTATGGCAGCAATTGATTCCTTTCTGCAGCAAAAGCTGTATTTACGTTTAAATTAAAAAATTCCACCAAAAAACTCATTTTGTCAAAATTAGTCACTTGACCCCTTTCTGAAATAAACGATTCAATTATAAACAACTGTACTTGCCCAAAAAGTCACTCTATGAGGAATCATGTGAATTGTATTCGATTGTTTAAGGCCTAGTTTGAAGTGCGCATTAAAAAAAATTCAATAATATATTTAAATTTAAATTTATTATCAGAGTCAGGCAAATATGCAATAGTGGATATATGCATTTGCATATTTTTGTAGTTTCTTTTGAATTTTGCATATACTGGTGTATTTAAAAATAAAGTGCATACAATAGGTTTTCAAAGCGAATTTATTTGTTTATTCATGGTTCGAATACCTTCGTACCTGATATTACAGTAAGTAAATACAAAGTAAACCTAAATATTTTAAATTGCATGAAAATAATCAGAAAACCAAAAAATATACATTTTTAATTTAAAATGCTTTAAAAAACCACCGATCTAAAAGTTATTTAGTTTACTGTAGGAATTTTTTTGCATATGCCATGTGAAAAAAAAATCCAAATAGTCCAGCATTGCAAAACTGCTTTACACACCGGTAAAAATGAGAATCGGGAGAGAAAAAGCAAGATTTGTTATCTAGGTGATTAAAATCAGCTAATCGGAAACCAAGTGAGCAAGAGACATTTAACCATGATTTGTTAGAAGCATTGTTAAGCTAAGATATATCTGTGTTCAAATTATTAAACGAAAATTTGCGAATGTTTCTTGGAAAATACTGCAAATGGAATAATTCCAAGTGAAAGAAGCTGAAGAAGAAACGAGGTCGATTCTGTAGGTATATTCTGCGGTACTGAGTAAAATAAAATTAGATATAGGAGACAATATTTTTATGTAGTAAATCGCATTTAATTGCTTCAAAGGAGTTGAATAAAACCAACGCACTAGGTAACAGTTTTAAGGTTTTTGCAAGACAGTTTAGCAATTTTTTTCTTCCTTTAGCTGTTCCCAACGAATTGTTTTTCTTTTTCTTTCAGATGCTGCACCCAACATGGTTAAAGTAGGAAACAATTTGAAAATTTTTTATCCACGTTTAGTACATACAACTTGCCTAGCACATGGTTTAAATGAGGTCGCAGAAGAAATTAGAAATAAATTGCCTCTTGTTAACAATTTTATTCCAAATATTTTTTTTTTTTTTTTTTTTATTTAACGTCCTAATTTATTTACAATCTGTAAAACAAGTTACAATAAGTAAATGTTGTGACCACTAGTGTAGGTGACTTGGAGAAAATGATTCAATAATCATTTTCTTTACAAATATTTTACATAGATATAAAATTGTTTGTCTCTGGGAATTCCAAATATGAACAAAATATTTCGTAAGGCACCTATAAGATAAGTTATATAAAGAACATTTGCCGAAACTTCCTCTTCCACCAAAACCTATTGTTACTAGATGAGAACTTGATTAGAGGCTGCAATGTTTTGTGCAGAAATTTTTGCTGAATTGAAGCCAGTAGATTATTCCGAACCACTTATACTTTTCAAAGAATTGGTGAAAAATAAAATAGTACCACAGCAACTTTCATACTTAAAATATTATATACACACATGCATATTTGACACAAATAATACATGCATATACATGCATATTTGACATAAATAAATGCATATACATGCATATTTGACACAAATAATATGCCTATATATGCGCATATATCTTCCTTTTCATCCTGCATATTTGCCCGACTTTGGTTATTATAAATTAAAAAGTTATTAATAAATAATTGTAAGCTAAAAAGTCATTTTTCAAACTTATTTAATAAAAAATGAATAAAATGTTAGTTTTAATATAAATACCAATGATTCCAATGTCCAGAAGAATAAAACCTCACATGTTGGATGCTAATAATTGGCAAATAAATTGGAACGTTCGTTCGAACGTTCGGACAGTAAAGTCGTTATCGTAGATAACCATTAGTTTATAATTGCTTTTTAATTTCACAAGTTTTTGTTAGTGAAGTGCAAAACAACACAACTATTAATCATTGGGTGATGATAGATTTTGTTATCATTGGATGATAACAAATTTAGTGAGTACCTATTTAATTTACCTACTTCATAATATTTAACATGTCACAGAACGTCAATAACCCTACTAAGTCGTATTCAGCGGCGTTAGCCCAGAACTCGAATCTACTACCAAACAGAGATCAAGCCGTAGTTTTTACATCAATAGATGGTTTTAAAATACAAGACTATCTCCTACAGATTGGACCAATAGTGAACCCATATAATATAATATACTGTTCACGCATCTCTAACAATCGAGTATGCATATACTTGAGACATAAAAACATTGTCGACGATTTTCTAAAAAATTATGGAAGTATCACAATTAATAACATTCGTATAGTTGCTCGAAGATTAATTGCCCCATCAGATAGATTACTAATATCTAATGCAAGCCCCACAATTTCTAATGAAGAAATCACAGGATGTTTACAAAATCTAGGCTTAATATTATTATCGCCAATGATACAACTGAGAATTGGAGCTACTGACCCAGCTTACAGCCATATACTTAGTTTTAGAAGACAAATTTATATCTCGCCTCCAGAAAATGCATCTTTACCGGAATACATTGATATAGAACAAGATGGAATAGTAAATAGGTTATATTTAACACTAGACAGCCACAACTGTTTCAAATGCAAGCAGGCAGGACACAATGCTTTACAATGCACTGCCTCAGTATTCAATAATATAAAATATTCAATCAGACAACATAACTCAGGCCCAGAATTCAGCACTTTCTATTTCTGACACCACTACCGCTTCTTCTTCCAATAATACACAACCCATCAAAGACCACAGTTCACTAATAAAACAAAACGTACCCCTAGACATGTCTAAGCTATCTACGCCACAAAATCCAGAACTATCAAACTCACCCCTCTCTCAATCTTTCAATACCCCTATGAATCTTGAGATAAACAAAAATATTTTGGTGGACAATACAAAGTCCGATCATCCCTCAACACAAAATAACTCACAAAAACGTACCGCTTCTGCTGTTTCTTCTCCTACTTCTGAGGATGTCCAATTCGCAACTCCAACTATAACACAAAATAAGAAAAAGACCAAAACAGAAAAAAAACCTGAACAAAACATAAAGTTTTCAGACAATACTAAAACATATATAGATAATCACTCGCCTCCTTTTTGCCTCAGCAGTCAGCAAGTTGAAAGTCTACTAGAAAATTGCTACGGCTGTTCTGATGTAGTAACGGTTGCGAAGGATTATAACTCTGACATCGTAGCTATTATCACTATGTTGGATGAAATTCACCCACATTTAGAAGACAGAACAACAAAATATCGCTGCACTAAATTGAGGAAAAAATTAGCTCTACAAATTAATTTACAAATTAATTTAACGAATTTGGATTCTGAAAGTGATTCATCCACTTTTTAATTTTTGTGCTCATTAATAAAATATAATCATTTATGTATAACAAAATTTTACAGTGGAATTTAAATAGCTTTAAAACTCGTTTACCTATGTTACAGTTGTTAATCAATCAATACACACCACAAATTATTTGTCTTCAAGAAACTAATTTTAAAGATTCCACCTGCATGAACCTAAAATCTTTTAATTCATATTTTAAAAATAGGGATAATGCTGGTCACGCTTCAGGTGGCGTTGCCATTTATGTAAAAGAACAAATAATATCCAAAGAAATTCCTCTAAGCACAAATCTGGAAGCTGTAGCTGTACAAATTGGTACAACACAAAAAGTTAACATATATAATATATATATACCTCCAAATTATAACCTTTTTTTTTTTTTGGACTGAGGTGGAACGCTCTTAGCAGACTAGGGAAGGTGTCCCTAGTACTGTTGGACTCGGACAGGAAAGGAGAACACGCTAGGGCGCGCCAGCCACAATATGGCCCGTGCGTCCCGCATGCCCCCCATGACCAGCCGCCTACCAACTAAAACCACCCCCTCTTCCGACCCGGAATATCCCTGGACGTGCTCCTTAGGGAGCGATGCATGGGGATATCCCGAGCTGTCTGAAAGAAAGTAACCAGAAGCATTGGTTCATTTAAGGGTCTATTTTCCAGCCTAGAAACGGTAGGACTAAATAGAGAAAAGTCTGATTCCTACACGGAGGAAGGTGGGCCAACCCCTGCCTGAAGACGGCAGGGCTTGGGTGACTGTTCTGTAGTATGGCGGATAGAATGAGCCCTAGAAGAATTAGGGTCATATTTTTCTGACGCGGATTATTTTTTTTATTATTTTTTATTTTGCTTTTTTTTTATTTTTTATATTTATTTTTTTATTTTACAACTATTGTGTTGACCCGCCTCACCCATTCTGCTCCAGTCGTTCCAACTCGGATTTTCTCTTAACTATACCGGTTATAATGTCAATTATGGCCTCGAAATCCGCCTTGTTTCCGACCGCAAAATTAACAATATTGTTAGGGCCGATATCGCCAAACCTACTACGTAGCCTGACCCGCTCGTGAGCAAAGACGCTGCACTGGAAAACGCAGTGTTCTGCGTCTTCCCTCACGCGACAGGTCCGGCACAGGTCGTCGTCCGACTTCCCGATCCTGTGGGTGAATGCCCTGAATGATCCATGACCGGTCAAAAATTGTGTAAAGTAAAAATTTACTCTCTTGAACTCTCAGGCGTACCACGACTCTACGTTCGGGATCAGCCTTTTGGTCCACTGGGCTTTGGTAGATTCCGCCTCCCATTCCAGCTGCCAGTCCGCCAGGAGTTGTTGTCGTGCGGCCGATCTTACCTCGGGTAAGTGGCCGTGGCGGTGCTCATATAGGAACTGGCGTTCCTTAGCTAGCAGATGTATGGGAGGGGCGCCCGCGATCACCTGTAGAGCCACGGTTGATGCAGTCTTGTATGAGCTTACTACATTCAACAGAGGCTTTCTTTGTGCCTTGTTTATCATATCTCTGTATTTCTTGTGACGTAGAACCTCAACCCAGACCGGAACCCCATAGAGAAGGGTAGACTGTACGACGTGTAGGTACAGTCTTCTCCGGGCACTACTTGGCCCTCCGATATTTGGTGTTATTTTCCGGAGAGCTGCAGTTTGTGCCTCGGCCTTCCTCACCACCCTTGCGAGGTGTTTGGTGAATCCCAGCCCTTTGTCGAGGTCCACGCCAAGATATTTGGCACAGAGGCTCGACTTGACCTCGCTGTTTCCAAAATGGAACAACAGGTCCGGTCTATCCCTAGGTCCCTTTAGGATAACCACCTCTGTCTTACCGCCTGCGAGTTCAAGGTCGTTCTCGTTCATCCAGTCATTCACCCGCCTGAAACACATCTCGGCCGTACTAACCACCTCCCAGTACATATCGCTGGTTATGAGAATGGCCAGGTCATCAGCGTATGCAACCGCGATGCAGTCCCGACCGTATCGTATATTTAAGACGTCGTCGTAGAGGATGTTCCACAGCGTCGGGCCTAAGACGGACCCTTGTGGAACACCTGCTGTAAGTTTAATGTCGTCGTTACCTGCAGACACGTATCTATTAGTTAGGTAGCTTTTGATCACGTTTGTCAGATAACTCGACACGTTGAGGGCCTCCATCCTGCGGACTATATGTCCCCAACCTGCCGAGTTAAATGCATTTTTAACATCGAACATGATCACTACTGCCCACCTCCTCGCCGTGGCTTTAACGCGGTCTGTAATGAACTTAACAGCATCTACCGCCGATCTGGCTTTCCTGAATCCGAATTGCCTGTCAGAGATGGCGTTTATAGCATCCAATTCCGCTTGTAGGCGGTTCTTAACTACGTTTTCGTAGAGTTTGCCTAGACTATCAAGGAGACAGATCGGTCGGTAGGAGCTGGCCTCCTCCGGATTTTTACCGGGCTTCGGAATTAGGGTGAGGCGTGCCCTCTTCAAAACGTCAGGGAAAATTTGATCCGTGAGGAGCTGGGTCAGTACCGATCTGACCAACTCAGGCTGCGCTGCTACCAAAATTTTAACGGCCTCCGGCGGCACACGGTCCGGTCCCGGCGACTTCCCAGTCTTGATCGCTTCCACTGCTCTGGTGAGTTCCATGGAAGTGACGGCTTCAGGGCGCTCACATGTGGCGGGCACGAAGAACAAACCAGGCTTCCTGGGAAAGAGGATGCCCGCAATGTCTCTCGTTCTACTCTCGGTGAGTCTATATGGGGCTTCGACACGCAGGGCCTTAGTGGCAATCCTGTAGGCCTCGCCCCATATGTCGTCCTCGAGCGCATCGCACAGGTTCATCCAGCACATAGGTTTGGACCTCCTGATGACCTTGGTGAGGTCCTTTTTGGCTTGTTTGTATGTGTTCCTGGATTGCAGGGTTCTGTCCCTCTGTGCGATGCGTCTTAGTCTGAAACAGTTAATTCTAGTTGCTTGTACATCCTCGTTCCACCAGTACGGTACCGTATACGGAATCTGGCTGCGCCTCGTGCTCGCCCTATGCGCGCGTATCATGACATCTCTAAGGCTGGCAAAGTCAGGGACCTCCCCGCGGAGATTCCTAACACGGTCGATGAAGGTTGCCCTATCGAAAGTCATGACCTTTCTACCGCCACTGGTCGACCCCCTGGATCCGATCTCGTAGGAGATATACTTGTGGAATGTGAATAGATTGTCATCCAGCACATCCCACTTCGTGACCCTACTGGAATACTTGGTTGACACCAGCGTAACGTCGATATGGGTGCGCGAATCCCCCCTCTCGAAAGTAGGCTTACCGTTATTCGCGGTGACCAGATCGAGAGAGGAGATCCACTCATTCCATACCTCTCCTCTACTGTCGTTCCTTGGGGAACCCCATAGAACGGATTTCGCGTTTATATCCCCGGCTATGATGAAATCCTTTTCCACCAGAGCAGCTTCCATGATGCTGTCCACCTTATCTCGGTAGACCGCCATGTTGACGTTAGGAGAGATGTAGCAGGCTATAATAGCCACATCAACTAAGTTGATTTTGACTACACTCTCCTTCCTTTGGATCTTTTTTATACTCACGTTCTTATTGATAAGGTGGACAGCGACGTCGCGGAGCACATCCGTCACCCACCCAAACTTACTAGCGATATTTTTATTGGGTTCTGGTACGATCACCAGATCCGCCCCGATGTCTAAGGCCTTCGCATAGACCAAGTCGTGCGCCACCTTGGCTCTACCAACATTCACTTGTAAAATCCTGAGCTGTCTGTTCGCCGCCGTCGTCATCGCGCTAGTAACGAAAAACTACCCAACCAATAGTCCCGAAGTGTAAAAGCAGAATGGGTGAACACTAATCGACATTTCTTACATTTTCCTCGGCCCCAGAGCCATCCTGATGGGAAGACTCCTTGGGGGGTAGCGTACTTGTGCTGCCACTACCGCTGCATTGTTCTTGAGGGGGGTTTGAGACATCCAAGGTTCCCTTTCCTAGGTGGGGGGGTGGAAAGGGGGAACTCGTCGTCTCCCTAACACGACGCAAATTCTCTGTGGCCTCATTTAGCATCACATCGTAATTATCCAAAAGTCCTTCATCGGTAAACACTCCTCCGTTGAACACCTCGTCATCCATCCTCTCCAGGTCTTCTGTAGTAGGAGGGCGACGGCTTAAGGCCTCATTTATTTCGGTCTCCTCCTGTTGCGTGCGAGAAGTAGCAGCGATATCTTGGGTAGGAATATCTTCCTTAGACGGAGTCCCCGCGCGTTTTGTTTTAGTGACTTTATTTCCGGTGGCCGGCCGCTGGTTGAATAGTGGTGGGGAAGGTTCGGAGGATCTACCTTGGTCCGCCGCCTTTACTTTCTGAAGCGCCTCTCGGAAGGCAGGACATCTCCCGCTGCCGATGCGGTGCGACTGCTCGCACACCGCGCAGAACTCCTCTTCTTTGCAAGCATCGAAAGCATGCCCCTTCTTGCCGCAGTTTTGACAGCACCCAGTGCGGTCGGGTCCATTACACTTACTACTTTCATGGAGGTAGCTCCAGCACCTTTGGCATTTTTTCACAATGTACCTCTTCTCCACCTCGCAGCGTACGAGGCCGACCTTGAGGTGTCCGACTTCCAATATTTTCGTGGCCGCCTGTGCGCTTAGTACCACCGTGGCCGCCTTGGTACTGTTACGCATTGGTCTGAGTTGCTTAATTAGGAAACTGGGCTCCCAGGTGCCCAATTCCTTTTTAATGGCTGCCTTTAGATGTGATTCCTTAGTATTTTCGGTCATGCCTCTTATATGTATGATGGCCTGCTTCTCCGCACCCACCATCTTTGGCCGTTAACCCGCTCTCCTTGTTAGTGATGGCGGTTTTGATGCTGTTGGCTGCATCCTGGTCCTTATCCAGAGTAATAAGAAGGTTCCCATCTTTAGTGCTGCGCAGACTACGGATGGCATCTTTCGCCTTCGAGTCCCCAACAGCTTTCTCCACCCCCTCGAGTAATTGTGAATAAGACGAATCTTTCTTCGAGACTATGAATCCATAGGTGAGCCTTTCTTTCCTTGTGGCCGTAGTATGGATCTGCACCTTACTTACCTCCGTCTTCGAGAAGATGACTTCAGCCATCTTCCGCAAATCATGCACCAGCATGAAACTAAGGTGATGTAGTGCCACCGAGTCTCCCGCCTTGGTTTCTTCTCTGACCCGCTCCAGGGCGAGCCATATTTTCTCCGGTGTATTGGCCTTTACTTTAACGATTCTCTCCTCCGTCGTTTTCCTTACGCCGCCTACTCTCACCGTATAGGAGTTTTCCATCACCTCGAAGTCGCCTTCGAGGGTGGAGAGAGCCGGGTATCTGTCCCTGTATAATCTCTGTATAGACAGGGCCATATTTGGGTC